>NC_057794.1:50928263-51136181 GCF_018294505.1 Triticum aestivum | reverse complement strand
CCTGGCCAAGTGTTGCTGCAAGTAGAATTGTGGTCACAGACTCACAGGCATACATAAGCTTGCTGGTCCAAATGTAATACCCTTTTATTCAAGACAAGGATGAAAGTGTAAGTAGAGGAACAGAATAAGAATGAACTCACCAATGGCCCATCATCCCGTCCATTTATGCCTAGCAACTGAGAACCAGGTCTGGTCACTACTCGTACAGCAAAACCTGAATGAATGGAGAAGATAAACGACATTCACATTGTTAACCCTTAATTCCGAAATGATCAATGTAAAACACAACCTACAAGGCTATACAACTCAGATTTAGCACATATGTTAGAGCAGTGTCTGGGATATAAGCAAACTGAACTGATATGCATTTCAAAAATATTCCTCAAGCCTAGTTATAAATTGCCAACAATACCATTCACTTCCAATTCTGCATATTGGGGCCACTGCATCCTGAACTGAACTTTATCATTCATAAGAATGCACCAAACCTGTGCATAAAACATCCTCTGGTTAATAAGACAGTACTGCAGACCAACATATATAGTCTGATATCAGAATATATCTGCAAACTTAAAACTTCTAAGAGAATCACTCCTCTACATATACAAGAGACTAGCATAGCATCTATATATGGTAAACATGAAACTATCCAATAACGCAAAAAAAAGGCAAGTGAACCATATAGATTACTGATACCCCCGTCGCTTTTTCTACATAAAGAACATAACTTATCCTTTATCCTCAGATGTTTGCCTTCATGATTCAATAACAAAATGCATGGGATAATATAATATTCCTGTAAGTCTAAATTCAATGATAGAATCCAGATGCCTTAAAACCTAGACATATACTCATTTCTTCCGGATTAGTCAGATGTAACATAGCAGTATCTTAAAACGAGGAAGACTTTCAGAATTCAGGTACGTAAAGGTATAGCGGTACCATGTCGTATTAATTTCCTTTGCCCAAAGCATGGCACATTACAAACTGAGAACTATGGTGTGTCTACTGTAGCTTCAAGTGTACTGTTCACTGTAGTTGCTGTCGGTTCAACCCGGCAGTTTGACCCATGGGCACCCAACCCAAATGGATAGGGTATGGGTCGCCGTCTTCGTCCATGGGTCTTACCCACGGGTAACCCGATTAGTCGTGAGTAGGGTATGGGCATAGGTTTGTGCCCTGTGGGTTACCTGATGGGTCGCCCTTAAAAAAAGGGCAACCTGGTGCATGTAGCTCCCGCTTGCGCAGGGTCCAGGGAAGGGTCCGACCACTTTGGGTCTATAGTACGCAGCCTTTCCCTACATTTCTGTAAGAGGCTGTTTCCAGGACTTGAACCCATGACCTCATGGTCACAAGGCAGCAGCTTTACCACTGCGACTGCATGTTGGTGCAGCTCAGACCCAATGGGTGCCCGATCGGGTCAGGTTACCCGATGGGTTTTGGCATGGGTCTGGAATCAAACCCATGGGTAGGGTTGTGGGTGGATGATCGACCCGATTAGTATTCGGGTATGGGTCTGGTAGAGGTTGACCCGACCAAACCCGACCAGATTGCCAGGTTGACTGTCGGTTGCTAAATATTAGATTGATTTTCTTAGTTTCCATCCGGTTGAGTTTGTGTAGTTTAACCCAAGTGGTCCATGTATGCTTGTGTATATATCTATGTAAAAAGCAAAGGAAGAAAGTGAATGAATCCAGAAAATTAAGGAAACTCTTTGGTGTGGATGCTCATCCTCAGCGAGTTGTAACAGCACTCAAATATATGTCCTATACAACACCTACTAGCATTTTACATTCTTAATCAAGCAAAACATGAATTAAGCAGTGTCACTGAAGTACTGCTATGACATTTGTCTTCACCAACTATTCTAGATCTATTCCAACCGCAATATGTGCATACCTTCAGGTACGAGATTCTACATCAAGTTGTCACTGTCCAATTTCTCTACACAGGTGTTTACCAAGTTGTAAACTACACTCGCGGTAATGAGGGCGATTTCACTCAGAACTCAGGAATGCAAAAATTAGCTTTTCAGGAGAGCATACCTGGAGATCATATTCTGATCTCTGAACTGTTTCCCTATCCGCTCGAGAAAGTTGGAAGGTTTTCTCCACGGTTTGAAGTACACTTGTTCTACAGATAAGTGGCAATGTGAGGATGCAATAAGGACAAGTTTATATCACAAGTAACACAAAAATCTTAAACCAGACAATGAAGCACATCACTATGCAGTAGGGGTGCAAGTGGCATCCCGCTTCATCCCGCAAAACTCATCAATAAGCTCATAATTTGCTCATTACTTGTCTAAAATTAACACTATGTCTGAATTATGGTATTGTTCGTTAGCCCGCCCCGCTTGCATCCCTACTTTGCAGTAATCGATCACCCTACAATAAAGGTGTACCTATATATTACCCTTAGTAATATACGGCAGATTAACATTGCAAGAGAAATTAACATTTAAGAAGCATTGTACAACATACAAGGCCCCGTTCGGAACATGGGAAAACAGTAGAGACACTATTCACACGAGGATTATACGAGGCAAGTCTTGCCCCTGCACAGTGCAATGCAGGGAGGCTGTGTCGAACCCAGGACCTCTTGGCACAGGTGGGGAGTACTTCACCACTGCGCCAGGCCTGTCATTCAACTGGAGCAACCCACTAATATATATGATTGTGTTGGATGAACCAGCACTTATTAATTGGAAGAAATGAACTGTGTTTACTTGTCTATAATAATAGCATAACGGGCATCCCTGGGAAAATAAACAAAGCAATACAATCTACCATGCATTTCGTCCTAAAAGTAGAATCAAATATGGTGAGAATGTGCTCTTTCCCAGCAAAGCATGGACAAGGCAGAAACAGTCGAATTGGCATCCTAGTATTGGGGGGAGGGGGGGCACGGCGATACACCGGGATGCACATATCCCACAGTAGCCCATCTTTTCCGAATTAAAAAAAATAGGGATAAGGTGGGGATACGCTGTGGACGCGGTGGGACTTTGGAGCACAGTAACGACACGATAGAAACTCTATTGTTGCCAGGTACGCACACACAAGCACCAGAAAAGGGACGAGCTGATCCAGCATCCAGCTGACCACACCGCCGCTGCCTGGACTCGACGCTGCTGCAACCGCCACCGCCTTGACACGACCGCAGCCATTTCCCCCAAGCACAGCAGCACTCCTCTCAACGGCAACCACGCTCGAGCAGGTAACCTCGACCTCTTTATCTCTTTGTGACTCGATTTTTTGCTGTCGAGCTGCTGCTGCTTGCTTCCCGTGCTGTTCTTGTGCTACATGCTTCTTGCTTCCCCATGCTGCCATCCCCCAAAGCCCAGCCGCTCTCCTCTTTCCTGCTGTTCTTGGCTTCGTGCTGTTGCTGAGTGTTGATTGTTGTTGCTGCTTGCTGTTAGGTAGCATGGCATCTGGGAGCGCCACCGCCTGTAACCTACCATACGTGGGTGAGAGTGAAAGGCAGCCTGGTTTTGTAGATCTGAAATATCCTCTGTGGGCTTATGTTCAGAAAGTTGCACCTGCATCCTCTTCAGTCTCTAATACTAGCTTTTGATGTATTTTGCAAGTTGCAATCGCAATGACACGGGTCTGGAGGAACAATTAATTTAATTCAATCACTGAACACTTGAAAAGGGAGACAACAAATGGGGCAGTATTCTGATGTCATCTCAGTTTCTCACTAATTTTTTGTTTTAACTCTATTATATGGTATATTTAAAAAAAATATGCTCGTCGTATCCCCGATTGGCTGTTTTTGGAAAATGCCGTATCCCATGTCCCCGTATGCATATTGCCATGTCCATGTCTCCGTATCCGTGCTTTTTAGCTCTTTCCAATTGTTTTCTTCTTTCAGAAAGAGGGAAGGGAAACATCATGTATGATGGTATACATGCTGGCGACTAGTAACAAGATTTCATCTTATACTCACCCATCATTTGCAACACCAGATGACATGAATTTGAGAGGTGGTAATGGATTTCCTGTAGTGACCCAAAACCTGCAAATTTAGAAGTCTGAAACTTCAGCAAGTGAAAATTCCACTTTCCAGACCACACAAAAAAAGCAGGGGAAGTGCATCAACCTAAAACACAACACAACAAAACAAGTACTTCAGCTTAAATAATGCTTTCTACTGGACATAAACAGTGCATGATATGGAGGTCAACTTCTATAATGCTATTCAGAGTTTCCAACTTCGGATGCCCTAATTACATTTACAAAGTTCGACACTCCTTCAAGGGACAACTCGTTCGAGATTCTGATTTATTTATTTAAATAAAGCACAACGTGAACTTAGCCAATTAACACTAATGGGAACATTCTAGGAACCCCTGACTTGAACAGAGGGCATAGCAGTTCAAATAATAAATGAACAGATATAGAAGGCTTGATGCATGGATAACTTCATTCCCAAAAGTACTCCATTCTCCAGAGGAATGAAATGGTAGGTTCGATAGTATTCGTATCAGAACACTAACAGTTGATCAGACACAAAAGAAGAAAGTACAACAAGAAATAAAACACCCTGTACATTAAAGCCCAGCAGCAATAAGTTGGTGTTTAGTAAGCACAGCGTGAACTTAGCCAATCAACACTTATGGAAACATTCTAGGAACCCCTAACTTAACCAGTTATAGAATGGGCATAGCAGTTCAAATAATAAATGAAAAGATACAGAAGGCCTGATGCATGAATAACTTCATTCCCAAAAGTACTCCATTCTCCAGAGGAATGAAATGGCAGGTTCAATGGCATTTGTATCAGGACACTAACTTATGGTTGATCAGACACAAAAAAAGAAAGTGATCAGATTTATTTACCACAACAGGCATTCCAATTTAATAAATTAAATTGTATGGAAGGTACTATCTGGAGCGAGTTAATCGCTTTCAAAGTTCCAATTAGAATTCATTGTTAAATTCTACTCCCTCTGTTTCTAAATATAAGACTTCTTAGAGATTACAATACGAACTACCTACGGATGTATATAGACATATTTTACAGTGTAGATTAACTCATTGTGCTCCGTATGTAGTCTGTTTGAAATCTCTAAAAAGGCTTATATTTAGAAACGGAGGGAGTAGTGACTAACATAATGATTAAGAAACATAAATGCACTATAAAATAAAAGTGTATATCAGATAAAAAAATGAGCTAAAAGAGACAAAGAGCAAGCAGGAGAAGCAAGACATACGGGTCTGCCCGACTTAGTCGGCATAATTCACAGTAGAAATGGGGTGGAACTTCAGGGCCAACACCCTCAGTTGGCTTATCTGGAACGAGCACACAACTCATATGTTGCCACACGTGGCATCGATCATCCTCACACTGCAGAAAAGGCACAGTAAAATTCTCAAAAAGGGAGGGCAGCACAAAAAACTGAACTAAGTTGAGAAACTATAAGAACTTTGCTTCATGTCACAGTCGTCTTTTCAAGGAAAAAAAAAGAGAGGAAAACAACTACAATACCTGGATCATATTATCATTTAGCAACTTGCTATCACAAATGCAGCGGACCTTAGACACCGGCTGTGGCTGGAAGGAGTCGTTGACTTCATCTTTAGGCCGGAACAAATCTGATCCAGTGTGCGACCTGGTGGCTAGATCGGGAGCAGATTGGATTTGCATTTTCCTGCTAATGAAAGCATAAATACCTCAAAAAGAAGCACCAATAATTTTATCTCAAATATCTGCACTGCTCTGTTACAGAGATAATTTGATAAAACAATATAATTGAACCTGTATATATCATCAACAATTTTTGCCACTGCCTCCTTTGTGAAAGAATTTTTTCTTCCCCACCCATGATGCCTTTGACCTGCAACAGGATAACAGAACAAAAACTTAGCAGGTAGTTCAGGAAAGTATAAATCATTACAACATTCGAGATGAAGAAATGTATGACATTGAGACAAAGATAACATCAAATAGTTAACTAGCCAGTCTACTGATCGAAAAAACAGAATTGGTTAATCAAATACCAAAATGGAAACTAAGAAAGGGGGCTTAAGATGGAAACAGCAGTGTGCAAAAAGAAACTTTGGCTTTAGCATAATATAAAATGTAAGGCTATCCCGTGAAAATGTAAAATGCAATCAATCAAGATACAGAGAAGGGAAATACAAACAGCAGACATGCATACCTTGCTCATCTGATAACAGTGCCAATACCCTGTCAATAAGATCCTGTGACCAGATGAGGAAACTGAATTAGATAATGAAAATATAAAATTGATAGCATTATCCAAAGGACATATTCTGCAGAGTATAGATTCTGTACTTATGAGAGGTTTAAAAAATTGAATCAACTGCTTTTAATTTGGAATTCTCAGGCATGCGTGTGATACCATTTGTGTACTACATATACAATGTATGAAGGGTGATGTAGAAACTATATGTGTATATTTTTCAGGAACGTAAATGGACATATTTTCGCATAAAATTGTGTGCATCAAATATTTCAGCATATACATTTGTTTGTCTTTTGGATCTTTTTAATGTCTACAATTATCGTTTTGCTCACGAGGACATGCTCCCAGTCTCAAGTGCCCTTAGGAATTACAAGAATATGTATTATGAAGTATAATGAACACCCAGCAAAGGAAGTTACACCATGTGGTCACCATATAGTTGAAAACGAACTTCACAGAGATGGCAAAACAAAGTGCAGGAAATAATTAAGAGAGCAACAACATTTGCCAACCTGCTTCTTTCCTTGCTTTGGTAGGCCTAACTGGTGCAAGATATCTTTGAGTTCCTTTATTCGAAAGTATGCCAGTTTATCCTGCGATGGACAATGGAAAAGGTCAAAGCTAAAGTGGCACAAGCAACTCATTTTTGGCAACTCATTTTTGGCAAGACATGCATACCAATCTTGGGGGGCATCTCCGTACGAGTAATGCTACATCTACAAAAGGTTACTTAAAATTTTTACAGGCAAGCTGACATGGAGGATTATGATAATAGGGGGATGAAGGGGCCCATGTAGATTCTTTGTAGGCCTAGCATGTTTCAGTACTTAACAGAGAGATGATTGTGTGTGGATTTGAGCATAGTACAGCTAATCTCGCTCAAGTAATTGTCATGGATCCAAACTAAGATATCAACCCACTAGTACAACTAATCCTACTTATGCAATTGTCATGGAATACATTAATCCAAACTAGCAAACTATTTTCTCATGTCAACTTTAAGACTAGGCCAACACAAAGGACTCCTGAAAACTCACTCCTATATGATTGTGGACACTGGACCAACCCATGTGTGACGAGTCAAGCGAGTACAAACAAGTAAAAGCACACGCTAAAGGCTCTGCTGAATCCATCGGTAGATACTTCCCTTTATACCGCAGGCACTTTATTAATGCAGAGAGAAAAATGCAGAACCACTCGACCTCTGCAACATCAAGACACACACGGAGCCAAATTATTACAGAAACATGCCATATGAAGCATTGGCGCGCAGCAGCAATCTTCAACTTGACCCCCCTCCTGCGACAACACCCAGCCAGAGCATCGGCAGGCAGCAGCGACCTTCAACTTCAAACCCCACCCACCTGTGACAACCCCAGACAGCAGGAATGGGCGCCCGCCACTCGATGCTACTGACGCCAACTAATCCACTGCCTCCTTATTAACACCAAAACTAGACTCCGAAATACCGGCAGTTCCACATCCATCGCTACCACCAGCAGTAAACACAGTCAAAGCGATTGAGGAGGAGGGGGCACGGGCTCGAATTCCCCCACCCGCGTCGAATTCCTGGAGAAATCGGGGGAGATCGGGGCGAATTGGCAGCGGGGCGGGCTGGGCGGGTGTGCGCCTACCTTGCAGGAGGAAGCCAGGTCCGCCATGGCCGCCGCCGAGTGTACACGCGCCCCGTGGCACGTGGCGCCTGCCTACTCACGCGCTCCGAGTCGCCCACGCGGGCGCAACGACCATGGGCGGGGGGCGCGGCCGCCGATCGGGGGCGCGGCTGCGGCGCCGCCCAGGGGGAGCCGGCGCCGACGGCGGCGAGATCCGGCGGGGCCGGGTCGCGGGGAGGGGAGGGGATGGAATGGCGCGAGCACACCGCCAACACTTTCCTCGTCTCTTCTCTTCCCTTCTCTCTCTCTCCCCCACACCTCTGCTTCTTCGCCCCTCTCTCTCCTCTGGCCTCGTTTTGTACCGACGTGGTGCTGGTTTTTCTCTCTCTTTCTCTCTCCTCCCCTGGGGGGCTGCGCCGCGTGCGTGTGGGCTAGCCCGTCGACGAGGCCGCTGGTTTTCTCTCTCCTACTCGGCCACTGCGGCGGACGTATCGGCCGCTATCAAATCCGGTTTACTCCAACGGCCGTACGGGTCCGCTCCGCGGCGCGGGCGGGTGCGGGGGGGTGGTCGTCGTCGTCCGCCTCGCCAGCCCCACCCTCCTCACCCCGTCCGCGTTTCGCTGCTACGTTCACACAGGCATGGTACCCACTTGACTCGCGGACTCACCCATGTCCTTGCTAATGAATTGCTGGGCGCGTTCTGGACCTAGTGGCAGTATTGTACTACTTGAGCCTTATAACTAAAAAATTCTAGTACTATTAAATGTATTTTACCCGGCTATGGAAAAATCTGTGGGTAGATGTGTATTTTAAGGGCTAACACAGACAGCCTGACCTGCCTGGCCCCCGCGTCGTCCCCAGGGCGACACGGGCGGACCCCAATCTCGCCGCCACCGGCTCCTCCTCCCTCGCCCTTTCCCTCGCCGCCACCGATAGTCCCTAGCAAGTGAAGCCTCGGCGTGGGTTGGCGGCGGCGGGGCCACTCCACTCCTCCTTCCTTCCCATCTCCTCTCCCCACTCTGCTCCTCCCGAACCCTAGCGCTTGTGATGCGTCGTTGCCGGTGCTCCATACTGTCCAGATCGGGTGGACGTCGGCCTGGAGCTTGCCATCCGCAGTGAGGTCGCATCTGTTTCGCCCGTCCATGGTCGCTACTGTCTAAGACCGGGTGGTTGCCGGCCTTGGGTTTGTCTCTGCCCAGATCCGCTAGAGGTCAGGGTTGTTAACCCAGAGAGACTGCAACTTGATACGTCTCCGTCGTATTTACTTTTTCAAACACTTTTGCCCTTATTTTGGACTCTAACTTGCATGATTTGAATGGAACTAACCCGAACTGATGCTGCTTTCAGCAGAATTGCCATGGTGTTATTTATGTACAGAAACAAAAGTTCTCAGAATGACCTGAAACTCTACGGAGATTATTTTTGAAATAATAAAAAATATTGGCAAAGAATCAAGGCCAGGGGCCCACACCCTAGCAACGAGGGTGGGGACGCGCCTGCCCCCTGCCTCGTGGACCCCCTGGAGCTCCACCGACCTCAACTCCAACTCCATATATTCGTGTTCGGAGAGAAAAAAATAAAGAAGAAGAATTCATCGCGTTTTACAATACGGAGCCGCCGCCAAGCCCTAAACTCTCTCGGGAGGGCTGGTCTGGAGTCCGTTCGGGGCTCCGGAGAGGGGAATCCGTCGCCGTCGTCATCATCAACCATCCTCCATCACCAATTTCATGATGCTCACCACCGTGCATGAGTAATTCCATCATAGGCTTGCTGGACGGTGATGGGTTGATGAGATTTATCATGTAGTCCAGTTAGTTTTGTTAGGGTTTGATCCCTAGTATCCACTATGTTTTGAGATTGATGTTGCTATGACTTTGTTATGCTTAATGCTTGTCACTAGGGTCCGAGTGTCATGATTTCAGATCTGAACCTATTATGTTTTCATGAATATATGTGAGTTTTTGATCCTATCTTGCAAGTCTATAGTCACCTACTATGTGTTATGATCCGGCAACCCCGAAGTGACAATAATCGGGACCACTTCCGGTGATGACCATAGTTTGAGGAGTTCATGTATTCACTATGTGTTAATGCTTTGGTCCGGTACTCTATTAAAAGGAGGCCTTAATATCCCTTAGTTTCCACTAGGACCCCACTGCCACGGGAGGGTAGGACAAAAGATGTCATACAAGTTCTTTTCCATAAGCACGTATGACTATATTCGGAATACATGCCTACATTACATTGATGAATCGGAGCTAGTTCTGTGTCACCCTATGTTATGATTGTTACATGATGAACCACATTCAGCATAATTATCTATTATCGATCCATTGCCTACGAGCTTTCCATATATTGTTCTTCGTTTATTTATTTTTCCGTTGCTATTGTTATCATCACTATAAAATATCAAAAAAATTACTTTTGCTATCATTACCTTTTGCTACCGTTACCACTACTATCATATTACTTTGCTACTAAACACTTTGCTGCAGATACTAAGTTTCCAGGTGTGGTTGAATTGACAACTCAGCTGCTAATACTTGAGAATATTCTTTGGCTCCCCTTGTGTCGAATCAATAAATTTGGGTTGAATACTCTACCCTCAAAAACTGTTGCGATCCCCTATACTTGTGGGTTATCAAGACTATTTTTTGGCGCCGTTGCCGAGGAGCATAGCTCTATTCTTTAAGTCACTTGGGATTTATATCTGCTTATCATTATGAAGAACTTGAGAGATACAAAAACCAAGATTTATCCCTCAACTACGAGGGGAGGCAAGGAACTGCCATCTAGCTCTGCACTTGATTCATCTTCTGTTTTGAGTAAGCTTGTGACACATAAACCTGCTTTTGCTATTAATTCTGATATTTCGCATATTATTGATGATGCCACTTCTGCTATGCATGATACTTATGATGAAACTACTTCTATGCTTGATACTACTGTGCCACTTGGTGAATTTCTTGATGAACAACTTGCTAGGGTTAGAGAGAATGAAATTATTGAAACTAATAATATTGATGAAAGTGATGATGAAGGCTCTCCTAATAAATATGAATTGCCTGTTGTGCCTAAGGGCTATGTTATGGATGAAGAAACTAAAAGAGACTTTCTTACTTGCAATGATAGAAGTGGTCTTAAGAAATTATTAGCTAAGCTTAAACAAAAAACTCTGAATGCTAGAATGAAATATGATCCTGCTTATGCTACTTTACCTATCTTTGTTACTGATAAGGATTATGAATTCTCTATTGATCCTGATATAATTACTTTAGTTGAATCTGATCCTTTCTATGGTTATGAATCTGAAACGGTTGTGGCACATCTTACTAAATTAAATGATATAGCCACCCTGTTCACTAATGATGAGAGAACTCGCTACTTTTATATCCTTAAAATATTTCCGTTCTCATTAAAGGGTGATGCTAAGATATGGTTTAATTCTCTTGATCCTGGTTGTGTGCGTAGTCCCCAGGATATGAATTATTACTTCTCTGCTAAATATTTCCCTGCTCATAAGAAACAAGCTGCCTCAAGGGATATATATAATTTTGTGCAAATTAAAGAAGAGAGTCTCCCACAAGCTTGGGGGAGGCTTCTCCAATTACTTAATGATTTGCCTGATCATCCTCTTAAGAAAAATGAAATACTTGATATCTTTTATAATGGACTAACCGATGCTTCCAGAGATTATCTGAATAGTTGTGTTGGTTCTGTTTTCAGGGAAAGAACACCGGATGAAGCTGAAATTCTATTGAATAATATGTTGACAGATGAAAATAATTGGACAATTCCTGAGCCAACTCCTGAGCCTATTCCTAAACCAACTCCGAAGAAAAGAGGTGCTCTATTTCTCAGTCCTGAAGATATGCAAGAGGCAAAGAAATCTATGAAAGAAAAGGGTATTAAAGCTGAAGATGTTAAGAATTTACCTCCTATTAAAGAAATACATGGTCTTAATTTACCGCCTATTGAAGAAACACATGGTCTTGATAACCCGACACAGGTAGTAAAGGTAAATTCTCTCTATAGACATGATAAAGCTGAAATCCCTCCTACTAAGTTTGCTAGCCAATGTTTGGATGAGTTTGATAACTTTATGGTTAGGCAAGAAGAATTTAATGCTTACTTTGGTAGACAACTAAAACAAAATGCTTATATGATTGAACACTTGGGTGATTATATGTCTAGAGTTAAAGGTGAACTTAAACTCATTAGTAAACATGCTTCTATGGTTGCCACTCAAGTAGAACAAGTACTTAGAGCTCAGAATGATTTGCTCAATGAATTAAATAGTAAGAAAATGATAATGTTGTTAGAGTTATGACTAGAGGTGGTAAAATGACCCAGGAACTGATGTCTACTACACAACCTTCTTCTTATAGACGTTGTTGGGCCTCCAAGTGCAGAGGTTTGTATGACAGTAGCAAATTTCCCTCAAGTGGGTGGCCTAAGGTTTAACAATCCGTGGGAGGCGTAGGATGAAGATGGTCTCTCTCAAGCAACCCTGCAACCAAATAACAAAGAGTCCCTTGTGTCCCCAACACACCCAATACAGTGGTAAATTGTATAGATGCACTAGTTCGGCGAAGAGATGGTGATACAAGTGGTATATGGATGGTAGATAAAGGTTTTTGTAATCTGAAAATATAAAAACAACAAGGTAACTAATGATAAAAGTGAGCGTAAACGGTATTGCAATGCGTTGAAACAAGGCCTAGGGTTCATACTTTCACTAGTGCAAGTTCTCTCAACAATAATAACATAGTTGGATCATATAAATATCCCTCAACATGCAACAAAGAGTCACTCCAAAGTCACTAATAGCGGAGAACAAACGAAGAGATTATTGTAGGGTACGAAACCACCTCAAAGTTATTCTTTCTGATCAATCCGTTGGGCTATTCTTATAAGTGTCACAAACAACCCTAGAGTTCGTAGTAAAGTAACACCTTAAGACGCAAATCAACCAAAACCCTAATGTCACCTAGATACTCCAATGTCACCTCAAGTATCCATGGGTATGATTATACGATATGCATCACATAATCTCAGATTCATCTATTCAAACCAACACAAAGTACTTGAAAGAGTGCCCCAAAGATTCTACCGGAGAGTCAAGACGAAAACGTGTGCCAACCCCTATGCATAGGTTCATGGGCGGAACCCGCAAGTTGATCACCAAAACATACATCAAGTGGATCAATAGAACACCCCATTGTCACCACGGGTATCCCACACAAGACATACATCAAGTGTTCTCAAATCCTTAAAGACTCAATCCGATAAAATAACTTCAAAGGGAAAACTCAATCCATTACAAGAGAGTAGGGGGGGAGAAACATCATAGGATCCAAATATAGTAGCAAAGCTCACGATACATCAAGATCGTATCACCTCAAGAACACGAGAGAGAGAGAGAGAGAGATATCAAACACATAGCTACTGGTACATACCCTCAGCCCCGAGGGAGAACTACTCCCTCCTCGTCATGGAGAGCGCCGGGATGATGAAGATGGCCACCGGAGAGGGATTCCCCCTCCGGCAGGGTGCCAGAACGGGTCTAGATTGGTTTTCGGTAGCTACGGAGGCTTCTGGCGACGGAATTCCCGATCTATTGTGCTCCCCAAAGTTCTTAGGGTATATGGGTATATATGGAAGGAAGAAGTACGTCGGTGGATCTCCGGGCTGTCCACGAGGCAGGGGGGCGTGCCCAGGGGGTGGGCGCGCCCCCACCCTCGTGGGCAGCCCGGGACTCTCCTGGTCCATCTCCGATACTCTGTGGGCTTCTTCTGGTCCAAAAATAAGCCGTGAAGTTTCAGGTCAATTGGACTCCGTTTGATTTTTCTTTTCTGCGATACTCTAAAACAAGGAAAAAACAAAAACGGGCACTGGGCTCTAGGTTAATAGGTTAGTCCCAAAAATAATATAAAAGTGCATAATAAAGCCCATAAACATCCAAAACAGATAATATAATAGCGTGGAACAATAAAAAATTATAGGTACATTGGAGACGTATCAACATCCCCAAGCTTAATTCCTGCTCGTTCTCGAGTAGGTAAATGATAAAAACAGAATTTTTGA
Organism: Triticum aestivum; assembly: GCF_018294505.1. Taxonomy (NCBI): domain Eukaryota; kingdom Viridiplantae; phylum Streptophyta; class Magnoliopsida; order Poales; family Poaceae; genus Triticum; species Triticum aestivum. The sequence continues at coordinate 51,122,268 of NC_057794.1, read as the reverse complement.
TGTGGAATGCTACCTAACATATTTATCCTTGTAATTTTCTTTATTGTGGAAAGAATATTCAGATCCATAAGATTCAAGACACAAGTTTAATACTGACATAAAAATAATAATACTTCAAGCATACTAACCAAGCAATTATGTCTTCTCAAAATAGCATGGCCAAAGAAAGCTATCCCTACAAAATCATATAGTCTGGCTATGCTCTATCTTCACCACACAAAATATTTAAATCATGCACAACCCCGATGACAAGCCAAGCAATTGTTTCATACTTTTGATGTTCTCAAACTTTTTCAATCTTCACGCAATATATGAGCGTGAGCCATGGATATAGCACTATATGTGGAATAGAAGGGTGGTTGTGGAGAAGACAAAAAAGGAGAAGATAGTCTCACATCAACTAGGCGTATCAACGGGCTATGGAGATGCCCATCAATAGATATCAATGTGAGTGAGTAGAAATTGCCATGCAACGGATGCACTAGAGCTATAAATATATGAAAGCTCAACAAAAAGAACTAAGTGGGTGTGCATCCAACTCGCTTGCTCACGAAAACCTAGGGCATTTTTAGGAAGCCCATCATTGAAATATACAAGCCCAAGTTCTATAATGAAAAATTCCCACTAGTATATGAAAGTGACAACATAGGAGACTCTCTATCATGGAGATCATGGTGCTACTTTGAAGCACAAGTGTGGTAAAAGGATAGTAGCATCGCCCCTTCTCTCTTTTTCTCTCATTTTTATTTATTTATTTATTATTTGGGTCTTCTCTTCTTTATGGCCTCTTTTCTCTTCTTTTTTTATATGGGCTTCTTTGGCCTCTTTTATTTATTTATTTTCGTCCGGTGTCTCATCCCGACTTGTGGGGGAATCATAATCTGCATCATCCTTTCTTCACTGGGACAATGCTCTAATAATGATGATCATCACACTTTTATTTACTTACAACTCAAGAACTACAACTCGATTCTTAGAACAAAATATGACTCTATATGGATGCCTCCGGCGGTGTACCGGGATGTGCAATGAATCATGAGTGACATGTATGAAAGAATTATGAACGGTGGCTTTGCCACAAATACGATGTCAACTACATGATCATGCAAAGCAATATGACAATGATGGAGCGTGTCATAATAAACGGAACGGTGGAAAGTTGCATGGCAATATATCTCGGAATGGCTATGGAAATGCCATAATAGGTAGGTATGGTGGCTGTTTTGAGGAAGGTATATGGTGGGTTCATGGTACCGGCGAAAGTTGCGCGGTACTAGAGAGGCTAGCAATGGTGGAAGGGTGAGAGTGCATATAGTCCATGGACTCAACATTAGTCATAAAGAACTCACATACTTATTGCAAAAATCTATTAGTTATCGAAACAAAGTACTACGCGCATGCTTCTATGGGGATAGATTGGTAGGAAAAGACCATCGCTCGTCCTCGACCGCCACTCATAAGGAAGACAATCAATAAATATATCATGCTCCGACTTCATCACATAACGGTTCACCATATGTGCATGCTACGGGAATCACAAACTTTAACACAAATATTTCTCAAATTCACAACTACTCAACTAGCATGACTCTAATATCACCATCTCCATGTCTCAAAACAATCATCAAGTACCAAACTTCTCATGGTATTCAATGCACTTTATATGAAAGTTTTTATTATATCCCTCTTGGATGCCCATCATATTAGGACTAGTTTCATAACCAAAGCAAACTACCATGCTGTTCTAAAGACTCTCAAAATGATATAAGTGAAGCATGAGAGTTCATTAATTTCTATAAAATAAAACAACCACCGTGCTCTAAAAATATATAAGTGAAGCACTAGAGCAACAACAAACTACTCTGAAAGATATAAGTGAAGATCAATGAGTAGTCGAATAATTATGCAACTATATGAAGACTCTAACATTTAATAATTTCAGATCTTGGTATTTTATTCAAACAGAAAGCAAAGCAAATCAAAATAAAATAAAATGACGCTCCAAGCAAAACACATATCATGTGGTAAATAAAAATATAGCTCCAAGTAAAGTTACCGATGAACGAAGACGAAAGAGGGGATGCCTTCCGGGGCATCCCCAAGCTTAGGCTCTTGGTTGTCCTTGAATATTTCCTTGGGGTGCCTTGGTCATCCCCAAGCTTAGGCTATTTCCACTCCTTGTTCCATAATCCATCGAATCTTTACCCAAAACTTGAAAACTTCACAACACAAAACTCAAAATAGAAAATCTCGTGAGCTCCGTTAGCGAAAGAAAAGAAAACACCACTTCAAGGTACTGTAATGAACTCATTCTTGATTTATATTGGTGTTAAACCTATTGTATTCCAACTTCTCTATGGTTTATAAACTCTTTTACTAGTCATAGATTCATCAAAATAAGTAAACAATACATAGAAAACAGAATCTGTCAAAAACAGAATAGTCTGCAGTAATCTGGATCAAACGTATACTTCTGGAACCCCAAAAATTCTAAAATATATCACTGGACCTGAGGAATTTATCTATTAATCATCTTCAAAAAGGATTAACTAAATAGCACTCTCCAATAAAAAATGGCAGCAATTCTCGTGAGCGCTAAAGTTTTTGTTTTTTACAGCAAGATCAACAAGACTTTCCCCAAGTCTTCCCAACGGTTCTACTTGGCACAAACACTAATTAAAACATAAAAATTCAATCATAAAATAGGCTATATAAATTATTTATTACTAAACAGGAGCAAAAAGCAAGGGACAAAAATAAAGTTGGGTTGCCTCCCAACAAGCGCTATCGTTTAACGCCCCTAGCTAGGCATGATGATTTCAATGATGCTCACATAAAGGATAAGAATTGAAACATAAAGAGAGCATCATGAAGAGTATGAATAGAAAATTTAAGTCTAACCCACTTCCTATGCATAGTTATTTTGTGAGCAAACAACTTATGGGAACAATAATCAACTAGCATAGGAGGGCAAAACAAGCATAACTTCAAAACTTTAAGCACATAGAGAGGAAACTTGATATTATTACAATTCCTACAAGCATATGTTCCTCCCTCATAATAATTTTCAGTAGCATCATGAATGAATTCAACAATATAACCAGCACCTAAAGCATTCTTTTCATGATCTACAAGCATAGAAAATTTACTACTCTCCACATAAGCAAGATTCTTCTCCTTCGGAATAGCGGGAATAAACTCAACAAAATAATTATCATGTGAGGCATAATACAATTGAAAACTAAAATCATGATGACAAGTTTCATGGATATCGTTATTCTTTATAGCATACAAGTCATCACAATAATCATCATAGATAGCAATTTTGTTCTCATAATCAATTGGAACCTCTTCCGAAATAGTGGGTTCATCACAAAATAAAGTCATGACCTCTCCAATTCCACTTTCATCAATATAATAATTATAAATAGGAGGCATTCTTTCATCATAATAAATTTGCTCATCAAAGCTTGGGGGACAAAAAATATCATCTTCATCAAACATAGCTTCCCCAAGCTTGTGGCTTTGCATATCATTAGCATCATGGATATTCAAGGAATTCATACTAACAACATTGCAATCATGCTCATCATACAATGATTTAGTGCCAAACATTTTCATGCATTCTTCTTCTAACACTTCGGCACAATTATCGGAATCCTTATTCTCACAAAAGACATTAAAAAGATGAAGCGTATGAGGCAAACTCAATTCCATATTTTTTTTGTAGTTTTCTTTTATAAACTTAACTAGTGCTAAAAAATAAACAAAAATATTCGATTGCAAGATATAAAGATATACCTTCAAGCGTTAATCTCCCCGGCAACGGCGCCAGAAAAGAGCTTGATGTCTACTACACAACCTTCTTCTTGTAGACGTTGTTGGGCCTCCAAGTGCAGAGGTTTGTAGGACAGTAGCAAATTTCTGACCTAAGGTTTATCAATCCGTGGGAGGCGTAGGATGAAGATGGTCTCTCTCAAGCAACCCTGCAAGCAAATAACAAAGAGTCTCTTGTGTCCCCAACACACCCAATATAGTGGCAAATTGTATAGGTGCACTAGTTCGGCGAAGAGATGGTGATACAAGTGGTATATGGATGGTAGATAAAGGTTTTTGTAATCTGGAAATATAAAAACAACAAGGTAACTAATGATAAAAGTGAGCGTAAACGGTATTGCAATGCATTGAAACAAGGCCTAGGGTTCATACTTTCACTAGTGCAAGTTCTCTCAACAATAATAACATAGTTGGATCATATAACTATCCCTCAACATGCAATAAAGAGTCACTCCAAAGTCACTAATAGCGGAGAACAAACGAAGAGATTATTGTAGGGTACGAAACCACCTCAAAGTTATTCTTTCCGATCAATCCGTTGGGCTATTCCTATAAATGTCACAAACAGCCCTAGAGTTCGTAGTAAAATAACACCTTAAGACGCAAATCAACCAAAAACCTAATGTCACCTAGATACTCTAATGTCACCTCAACTATCCGTGGGTATGATTATAGGATATGCATCACATAATCTCAGATTCATCTATTCAAACCAACACAAAGTACTTGAAAGAGTGCCCCAAAGATTCTACCGGAGAGTCAAGACGAAAACGTGTGCCAACCCCTATGCATAGGTTCATGGGCGGAACCCACAAGTTGATCACCAAAACATACATCAAGTGGATCAATAGAATACCCCATTGTCACCACAGGTATCCCACGCAAGACATACATCAAGTGTTGTCAAATCCTTAAAGACTCAATCCGATAAGATAACTTCAAAGGGAAAACTCAGTCCATTACAAGAGAGTAGAGGGGGGGGGGAAACATCATAGGATCAAAATATAGTAGCAAAGCTCGCGATACATCAAGATCGTATCACCTCAAGAACATGAGAGAGAGAGATATCAAACACATATCTACTGGTACATACCCTCAGCCCCAGGGAGAACTACTCCCTCCTCGTCATGGAGAGTGCCAGGATGATGAAGATGGCCATCGAAGAGGGATTCCCCCTCCGGCAGGGTGCCGGAATGGGTCTAGATTGGTTTTCGGTGGCTACAGAGGCTTCTGGCAGTGGAACTCCCGATCTATTGTGCTCCCCGAAGTTCTTAGGGTATATGGGTATATATGGAAGGAAGAAGTACATTGGTGGATCTCCAGGCTGTCCACGAGGCAGGGGGGCGCGCCCAGGGGATGGGCGCGCCCCCACCCTCATGGGCAGCCCGGGACTCTCCTGGTCCATCTCCGATACTCCGTGGGCTTCTTTTGGTCCAAAAATAAGTTCCGTGAAGTTTTAGGTAAATTGGACTCCATTTGATTTTCTTTTTCTGCGATACTCTAAAACAAGGAAAAAACAGAAACTGGCACTGGGCTCTAGGTTAGTCCCAAAAATAATATAAAAGTGCATAATAAAGCCCATAAACATCCAAAACAGATAATATAATAGCATGGAACAATCAAAAACTATAGATACGTTGGAGACGTATCAGGAACCTTTGTATCCTGAGGGCCATCCTAAGAGAATTGAGCAAGATTCTCAGAGAAATAATATAGATGCACCTAGTCCTTCTAAAAGGAAGAAAAAGAAAAATGATATGACTTTGCATGCTTCTAGTGAACCTGTTATTGAAACACCTGAGAATCCAAATGATATCTCTATTTCTGATGCTGAAACACAATCTGGTAATGAACATGAAACTAGTGATAATGTTAATGATAATGTTCATGTTGATGCTCAACCTAGCAATGATAATGATATAGAAATTGAACCTGTTGTTGATCTTGATAACGCACAATCAAAGAATCAACGTTACGATAAAAGAGACTTTGTTGCTAGGAAACACGGTAAGGAAAAAGAGCCTTGGGTTCAGAAACCCATGCCTTTTCCTCCTAAGCCATCCAAGAAAAAGGATGATGAGGATTTTGAGTGCTTTGCTGAAATGATTAGACCTATCTTTTTGCATATGCGTTTGACTGATATGCTCAAAACGAATCCTTATGCTAAGTACATGAAATATATTGTTACTAATAAGAGAGAGATACCGGAAGCTGAAATTTCCACCATGCTTGTTAATTATACTTTCAAGGGTGGAATACCTAAGAAGCTAGGAGATCCAGGAGTACCAACTATACCGTGCTCCATTAAAAGAAACTATGTTAAAACTGCTTTATGTGATCCTGGAGCCGGTGTTGGTGTTATGCCTCTCTCTTTATATCATAGACTTGATTTGAATAAGTTGACACCTACTAAAATATCTTTGCAAATGGCGGATAAATCAACTGCTATACCTATCGGTATTTGTGAGGATGTGCCTGATGTGGTTGCAAACGTTACTATTTTAACGGACTTTGTTCTTCTTGATATTCCCGAGGACGATAGTATGTCTATTATTCTTGGAAGACCCTTTTTGAATATTGCAGGGGCTGTTATTGATTGCACCAAAGGCAATGTCACTTTTCATGTTAATGGTAATGAGCATACGGTACACTTTCCGAGGAAACAACCTCAAGTCCACAGTATCAATTCTATTGGAAAAATTCCATCGATTATTTTTGGAGGTTTTGAATTTCCTCTTCCTACTGTCAAGAAGAAATATGATATTCTTATTATTGGGGATGTCCATATCCCCGTTGAGGTAACCTAGTGTTATTTGAAAATTCTCCGGTTCCATGTTATTCGAAATGAGTTTATTAATAAGACCTGATCAACCTTGTTAGTGGATTCCTTTTGATGAGCATGAGATGGATGAAGTTAGAAAACACAACTCTCTGTACCCTCTTTTTACTTTATGTTATTTATATCAAATAAAGCAAAAATAGTAATTTCTATCTGTTTTCTGAATTATCCGTGCAATATAAAAATAACCCGAAAATAAAAGTTCTCCAAATGCCCTGAAATTTAAATATGATTTTTTCTGGAATATTTGAGAATAGCTGGCACTGAGAACACATCAGGGGAGCAAGCACCTGGCCACGAGGGTCCATGGCGCGCCCACCCCCTGGGCGCGCCCCTGCCTCGTGGGCCCATGGTGGCTCCCCTCCACTTATTCCTGCACCCACACACTTCTTCTTCCTCCCAAAAAATCACCATCCAGCTCAAGCACGAGTTCTAGCTCATTTTGCTGCGATTTTCGATCTCCTTGCTCAAAGCACCTCTCACAAAACTGCTTTGAGGGATTGTTCCTTGGTATGTGACTCCTCCAATGGTCCAATTAGTTTTTGTTCTAGTTCTTTATTCATTGCATATTTTTGCTGCTTAGGTGACCCTATTCTTGAGCTTGCATGTCAAATTTATATGGTTCCAAGTTGTTCTAATGCATGATATAGGCTCTAGGCACTTGTAGGAGTAGTTGCTATCAATCTTGTTGAGTTTGGTTCACTTTTATTTGAAGTTACTAAAAATTTCAGAAATTTTTCAGAAGAAGAAATATGTTTAGGAAAATATACCAAGGTGGTTCTTCAAGGAAACAAGGACCCAGGCTTGCAATGCGTGATGCTGATGATGAGCCACCAAGGGACGCTCCAGTGTGGCCTTGTGAATGGCCTTCAGAGGACTTCATGGATCGAGCAGGAATTAAGGAAGAATTTAACGCATATTTGCGTAACGCTGATCTTGTGAGCTTCAAGGCAGAAAAGTGTCGTCAGTACCACTATCTCCCTAGTTCCTTTGTGAGGAGCTTTGAATTTTCATCTTTGCACAATTCTCAAACTGTCCTGTTTGATCTTTATGAAAATTCTTATACTATGGACTTAGAGGATTTTACCACTGCTTGCAAACTTCCACAATGGGGTAGTGCTAGTGAACCTCGCAAATATGAGTTTAGAGATTTTCTAGCTAGTATAACTGTGGGGGAATCTAGAGATATAGCACAAGTTACCATAGGGAGCATTCATTTTCATGCTATACATTATTTTGCTCTCTTCATAGGTAGATGCATTAATGGTAAAGATGAAGCATGCCACATGTGTGTCCCTGACCTCAGTATTATTATGAGTGCTGTGTTAGGAGATAAATCTTATAATTTGGGAGCCATTGTTGCACGTAGGTTGCATCACAATAGATTTAATGAAGATTTATTTGGTGGAATTTATGCAACCCGTATAGCTAATTTTCTTGGTATAACCATACGTGAGGATGATATTGAGTTGCCTCCTGCTTGTTTGGATTATGAGGCTATGGTTTGTCATCATTTTGTTGAGAGGAACGATCAGTTTCTCCAGTACCGACTAATCTTTGACAGACAACGCACCTATCATGTCGCTCTCCCTGCTTCTACTTTCTTTGACTTTCAAGCAAAAGGGAGATATTTTATTACCAGAGAGGAGGCAGAAGAGTATAAGAGGAGGGCTGAGATAGCTCGCCTCCAACCTGCAGCCCACGATGCAATGACTGCTGCATCTTAGTACGACCCCAACTACAACTTTGGATATCCGCCAGGCCATCCGTGGCAATAGACCAACTTAGGCCAAAAGCCTAAGCTTGGGGGAGTACGTACTTCTCACCGACATTACATTCATATTCACACACTCATTGCTAGCTGTCGCTGCTCATAATTTTTCATTGTAATATCCATACTAGTTTATTTCCTTTTTACGCTTTCTTCTTGTGTGTTTAATAAACCTTAAGAAAAACCAAAAAATTAGCTGTAGCTTTTAGCTAGCTTTAATTTCCATGCTTGTAGTAGTAATTAAAAAGAAAACCCCAAAAGATTTCTTGTTCTTCTTTTGCTTGTTGGGAGCTTTCCCATGTAAATAGTTTTATTTATTTTCTTTTCTTTGGGGGTCGATAGGAGAAGACTTTAATTAAACTGTTAAAGTGGCTCTTATATGCATTATTGTTGATCTGACAAAAGAGCCCATATTCCCTTGTCTTCTCCTGTTTATTGAATGCTTGCCGATTCCAGTTTAGTCCAATGCACGTGCACTATTATTATTATCCACACCATTCGGCCATGCAAGTGAAAGACAATTATGACAATATATGATGAACTGATTGAGATGGGAGAAACTGGTATGAACTCGACCTCTCTTGTTTTTGTAAATATGATTAGTTCATCGTTCCTGATTCAGCCTATTATGAATAAACATGTTTGCAATGACAATTAGAGATTATAGTTGCTTATGCCATGCTTAATTAGATAGGAGCTTATAATGCTTTACCTTGTGTGCCAACATGCTATTAAAATGGTTGTGATGTGGTATGATAGGGTGGTATCCTCTTTTGAACGATTCAAGTGGCTTAACTTGGCACATGTTCACGCATGTAGTTGAAACAAAATCAACATAGCCTCTACGATATTTATGTTCATGGTGCATTATATCCTACTCATGCTTGCATTCGGTGTTGATTAATTTTAATGCATGTTCATGACTGTTGTCGCTCTCTAGCTGGTCGCTTCCCAGTCTTTTTCTAGCCTTCACCTGTACTAAGCGGGAATACTACTTGTGCATCCAATCCCATAAACCCCAAAGTTGTCCCATATGAGTCCACCATACCTACCTATATACGATATCTACCTGCCGTTCCAAGTAAATTTGTATGTGCCAAACTCTAAACCTTCAAATAAACATTCTGTTTTGTATGCTCGAATAGCTCATGTATCAACTAGGGTTGTCCGTATCTTCCATGTTAGGCGGGTTATTCTCAAGAGGAGTGGACTCCGCTCCTCACTCATGAGAAAATGGCTGGTCACCGGGATGCCCAGTCCCATGCTTTATGCAAATCAAATCAAAATAATTGCAAACAAAACTCCCCCTGGGACTGTTGTTAGTTGGAGGCACTCGTTGTTTCAAGCAAGCCATGGATTGATGCTTGTTGGTGGAGGGGAGTATAAACTTTACCATTATGTTTGGGAACCGCCTATAATGTGTGTAGCATGGAAGATGCCGCCATCTCTTGGTTGTTATGTTGACAACGAAAGTATACCGCTCAAAATATTATTCACCTCTATTTCAAAATCGAGCTCTGGCACCTCTACAAATCCCTGCTTCCCTATGCGAAGGGCCTATCTATTTACTTTTATGTTGAGTCATCATCCTGTTATTAAAAAGCACCAGTTGGAGAGCACCACTGTCATTTGCATTCATTACTGTTAGTTTACATTGAGTATGACTTGACTGGATCTCTTCTACCATGAATTACAATGTCTAGTCAGTCCTTGATCTTTAAAGGTGCTCTGCATTTATGTTTTGCAGTCTCAGAAAGGGCTAGCGAGATACCATCTTGTTATATCATATTATGATTGTTTTGAGAAAGTGTTGTCATCTGAGATTTATTATTATTGCTCGCTAGTTGATTATGCCATTGATATGAGTAAACATGAGACCTAAGAGTTATTGTGAATATGGTTAGTTCATAATCTTTGTTGAAAACTTGAATGCTGGCTTTACATATTTACAACAACAAGAGCAAACAGAGTTTGTAATAGTTTTTCTTTATCACTTTCAGTTTGTCAACTGAATTGCTTGAGGACAAGCAAAGGTTTAAGCTTGGGGGAGTTAATACGTCTCCGTCGTATCTACTTTTCCAAACACTTTTGCCCTTGTTTTGGACTCTAACTTGCATGATTTGAATGGAACTAACCCGGACTGATGCGGTTTTTAGCAGAATTGCCATGGTGTTATTTATGTGCAAAAACAAAAGTTCTCGGAATGACCTAAAACTCCATGGAGATTATTTTTGGAAATAATAAAAAATACTGGCAAAGAATCAAGGCCAGGGGGCCACACCCTAGCCACGAGGGTGAGGGGAGCGCCTGCCCCCTGGGCGTGCCCCCTTGCCTCATGGCCCCCCTGGAGCTCCACCGACCTCAACTCCAACTCCATATATTCATGTTCGGGGAGAAAAAGTAAAGAAGAAGGATTTGTCGCGTTTTACGATACGGAGCCGCCGCCAAGCCCTAAACTCTCTCGGGAGGGCTGATCTGGAGTCCGTTCTGGGCTCCAAAGAGGGGAATTCATCGCCGTCATCATCATCAACCATCCTCCATCACCAATTTCATGATGTTCACCGCCGTGCGTGAGTAATTCCATCGTAGGCTTGCTGGACGGTGATGGGTTGGATGAGATTTATCATGTAATCGATTTAGTTTTGTTAGGGTTTGATCCCTAGTATCCACTATATTCTGAGATTGATGTTGCTATGACTTTGCTATGCTTAATGCTTGTCACTAGGGCCCGAGTGACATGATTTCAGATTTGAACCTATTATGTTTTCATGAATATATGTGAGTTTTTGATCCTGTCTTGCAAGTCTATAGTCACCTACTATGTGTTATGATCCGGCAACCCCGAAGTGACAATAATCGAGACCACTTCCGGTGATGACCATAGTTTGAGGAGTTCATGTATTCACTATGTGTTAAAGCTTTGGTCTGCTACTCTATTAAAAAGAGGCCTTAATATCCCTTAGTTTCCACTAGGACCCGCCGCCACGGGAGGGTAGGACAAAAGATGTCATTCAAGTTCTTTTCCATAAGCATGTATGACTATATTTGGAATACATGCCTACATTACATTGATGAATTGGAGCTAGTTCTATCTCACCCTAGGTTATGATTGTTACATGATGAACCACATCCGGCATAATTATCTATTACCGATCCATTGCCTACGAGCTTTCCATATATTGTTCTTCGCTTATTTACGTTTCCCTTGCTATGGTTATCATCACTATAACTTACCAAAAATATTACTTTTGCTATCGTTACCTTTTGCTACCATTACCACTACTATCATATTACTTTGCTACTAAACACTTTGCTGCAGATACTAAGTTTCCAGGTGTGGTTGAATTGACAACTCAGCTGCTAATACTTGAGAATATTCTTTGGCTCCCCTTGTGTCGAATCAATAAATTTGGGTTGAATACTCTACCTTCGAAAACTGGTGTGATCCCCTATACTTGTGGGTTATCACAGCTTTGATGGATGTGGTACTCTCTCTGCTCCAGGGACAGGGCTTCTTCGCTGGTACAACCCATCCAGGAGGGATGGGGGTGGTTGCCGGCGCACCTATTCTTGGTCAGACCAACAAGACCACGTGGCTACCCGTGATCAGCCCTCTTTGATCTGATCATTGGTGAGTTCCGGACCTATTCGTGAAAGGAAAACAAGGACTAGCATATATGGCACTCTTTGGATACCTTATTGGATAGGGGTCGGTCGTGTGCACCCGCAACATCAGCATAACTAGCTTCCCGGGTATCGCAAAGCTCTTTTTTGTTGACACCTTGGGACATATCCGCACCAAGATTTCCAAGGGATCAACACATGTGGAGAATGCCATGGCGTGTGATTGGAGGACTTGCATTGACGAGGACGGGGTCTTGGGTGCGATGATGAATTTGCTTCACAGGCAGTTGTTCAGACTTGGCTTGCGGGATATGTTCCCGTCCAGACCTAGCACGAGTTCTTGTGAGCCTGGTGGTACATGACTTGTAGTAGTAGCCTCTGCGACTCGCGGCGGCAGCACTGGAGGACTTCTTTGTTGGTGGTGCTCCTTTGAGTATCGAGTCGTGATTTTCCGGGTGAAAACCTAAGGTCTGGCATTTATTGGTTGTGCCTGGTGCTTCTTGTGAGCTGCGCTGGGATTTCCCCAAAGAGGAGAGGATGATGCAGTATAGTAGAGATAAGTATTTCCCTCAGTTATGAAACCAAGGTTACCAATTCAGTAGGAGAACTAAACAACGACTCGTTAACAACACATGCACACAAACAACATATACTTGCCTTGCCACCCAACGCAAACAAGGGGTTGCCAATCCCTTGACGGTTACGAGCAAGATTAAATTGTATAGTTTTTGACTAATAGATCAGATAAAAATAAATAAATAAATAAATAAATAAATAAAAGAAAATTGCAGCAAGGTATTTTTGGTTTTGATATATGATAAAAGATAGACCCAGGGGCCATATTTTCACTAGAGGCTTCTCTCTTGAAAGTAGCATACGGTGGGTAAACAAATTATTGTTGGGCAATTGATAGAAAAGAAAATAAATATGCCGATATCCAAGGCAATGATCATGTATATAGGCATCACGTCCGAGACAAGTAGACTAAAATGATTCTGCATCTACTACTATTACTCCACACATCGACCACTATCCAGCATGCATCTAGTGTATTAAGTTAATGAAAAAATTAAGTAACGCCTTAAGCAAGATGACATGATAGACAAGATAAACTCACGCGTGAAATAAATCCCATATTTTTACCCTTAATAGCAACAATGCATATGTGCCATGTCCCTTTCTATCACTGGGATTGAGCACTGTAAGATCGAACCCATTACAAAGCACCTCTTCCCATGGCAAAAAAATCAATCTAGTTGGCCAAACCAAATCAATAGATCGAAGAAGAAATATGAAGCTATAACAATCATGCATAAAAGAGTTCAGAGAAAACTCAAATAATGTTCATGGAAGATCTGATCATAAACTCAACATTCATCGGATCCCAACAAACACACCGCAAAAAGTCATTACATCAAATAGATCTCCAAGAACACCAAGGAGAACATTGTATTGAAGATCAAATAGAGAGAAGAAGACGTCTAGCTACTAACTATGGACCCATAGGTCCGTGGTAAACTCCTCACGCATCATTGGAGGACAACAAGGATGATGTAGAGCCCCCTCCGTGATCGAATCCCCCTCCGGCAGAGTGCCGAAAAAGGCCTCCAGATGGGATCTCGTGGTTCTGGAACTTGCGGTGGCGGAAAAAGTATTTCGTGGACTCCCTGTTGGTTTCATGATTTTTGAGAATTTATAGAGGAGGAGTTAGGTCAAACAGAGCCTCATAGGCCCCACGAGCCACCATGGTGCGCCTACCCCCCTGTGTCGGTGTCAAAACTGGCGGATCTCGGGTAGGGGGTCCCGAGCTGTGGATCTTGGATCAATGGGGAACAAGGGACGAAGGACACAATGTTTACCCAGGTTCAGGCCCTCTAGGGGAGGTAAACCTACGTCCTGCTCGATTATATTGAAGTGTATAAGATGGTTACAGAGTCGATCTACCATGAGATCAGATGAACTAAACCCTAGGCTAGTAGGATTATGGTTGTTGTTCTAGCCTCTACGGACTAACCCCCTGGTTTATATAGACACCAGGGGTACTAGGATTACACATGCACTACAAAAAAAGACACATCCGTGACATTTTGGGCCGAACGAAAAAAAAATTTGTCATACTTATGACACTTCTATGACGATAATTGTGACAAAACCTAGTATAATCATAGATGTGGTGGGGTCCTACTTCTATGACAAAAAATCATGACAAAAATGGACTTTTCGTCCTGGGCGGGCCGGAGACGCAGCTGCATGACATTCTTTGGGTTGTCCATGACGGAAAAACCGTGGTAGAAGCGAGGGCGAGGAAAATTTCGAGGAGTTCCTGGTTACGGTGGGTGGTCGGGGGTCGAGCGATGCGCGTTTCTCTCGTACATACATGCGTGTGTGCGAGGCATTGGGCTCTAACTGAACTCGAGCGAGGCGTTGGGCTCTAACTGAACCCGAGCGATTGCACTGCAGGCTATGCGTTACTAAACCTGAGCGATTGCACTGCAGGCTACGCGTTACTGAACCCGAGATCGATCGATCCCTTGCTGTTAACTGAACCTGAGTGATTTCTTCACTGCTACTGCTAACTAAAACTGATCGATGATGCCTCTGGATGAACAGTGAGCATTGTTGGGGGGTTTGGATGAATAGTTCCCAGTGGGTGCTGGGTGAACAGGACCCAGTGGTAGTAGAGGCCGTTGTCGCTAGATGAACAGTACCCCGATCAATCGAGCCGGTGGATGCACTACTAGGGAAAACCCTAGCAGTAGCGCTGGTTTTGTGCTCACTAGTAGCGCGGGGGGGCGCGCTACTAATAAGGCGCTACAGCTATTGCTTAGCAGTAACGCGTGCCGCACGTGCTACTGCTAGGACAAATAGCTGCAGCGCTTGTTCACTCCCACGCTGCTGCTAATGTAACTACTGGCAGCGTGTTTTCTTTCCATCGCTACTAGTATTGTTTTTTTTATTTTTTTATTTTTAGTGTATTTATGCGCCATCTTACAAATATTGGTACAATACCAGTTATGAGGTTTACATCATTATGTCCATAACAGTGTGTCAAATGAAGGTGGATTAGGTTCAAGTGGAGGCAATATGTGGTGCATGTCAAAAGTATACTACTAATCCAAACTTGATCTAGTTTGGACTAGTAGTACTTTCGATGTGCACCACATGTTGCCTCTACTTGAATCTAATCCGCCAACACAAGCTATTTAATCATCATCATAATCATTAGCACCAACAATATTTATTTAATCACCACTAACACTAGCTAATAATAATCATCAGTCGTTACCACCAACACTAGCTATTTTATCATCAGAGTAATAGTGTAGCACATCATCATCCTCAAACTCATTTCTAGCTAATCACTCCTGCTGCTCTCTCTTAGGTAAAACAACATAAAACATGTGTAGCTCTCCTCCTTGATCAAGTTGGAGCATGCAGATGAACCTGTCTCCTAATTTTGGGTAGCACATTTGTTTGCTGCCCCCTAGTACTTGTCTGCGCTCCCCCATCACATATCTGGTCCAGTCTTGCACTATTAAGCATTCATCGCTGATCTTGAATGCACTAAAGTAACATGTAGGATATCTTGGCCGTAAGCTAATAATACTCATGGTACCTTTAGTCTCGATCCCATAAGGCACAACATTCATCGGGAGTCCCTGTTGAAGAACATCGTATGGTCACATACTTAGCAATGAAGTTTAGCTTCACAAATAATGTATGGAAAAGATGCACTGAGGACAAATAGTAAAAATCTTACCATCCTTCCTAAATAGATGTGACCGTAGTTCATGACGAACACTATTGGTCGCACGTTTTCAGTACTAAGATTTCTAAGTCCAGGAAGAAAATTTGTCTTGACGATATCAAGATCCTCAAGCCATGAAATATAATGACTTAGCTCCTTGCAGTTTAGTTCAGCCCCGGGACAGTAGTAGGTCTTGTCTACCAAGTGCTGGACATGTTTGCTTGCACCGAAATAAGCTGACAATACAAATTAGTTGTCAACTATTTTTGAATAAACAATATCAAAGACATAAATATGGTTGAGAAACTTACATTTTGGTGTAACTGGAGGCGTCTGCACATCGACCCAGATGTCGGTATTACCTTCAATATCATCTTTCGGACGAATATCAAAGGTGATAACCATATCAGGCTCAAATGCATAAGTCTTGCATAGTGCTCGCCATGTTTTGCATCCAAAATAGGTGTAGTCGTCTGAATTGTATAATTTTGCGTGGAAAATATAACCATGCTCGGTCTTCAAATAAACTTTCTTTACCTCCATAGTATGACTGAAACCTATCTTATCCAATACAAAAACTCTTGCATGGCAGGGGATACGCTAGTAGAATAGTAAAAAAAATATAAGTTGAAGCAAATGAAGCAGATGTCATGATTAATTACGAAAAAAGACTTGTCGTTGTGACTTACTGTATCCACTTCGAAGTTCTTGTCCAGCTTGATGCTGAAGCGCCTATCATCATCTAGAAGATTCCGTCGCACAGGCCGCGCTCGTCTTCGCAGTATTTGCAAATACCGAAATCCTTTTTGTCATCAGACATTTCCTATGTTCATAGTTAAAACATTAATTGAAAATCGATAAAAGACAACTATCAGGATACTCAACACACAAATCCGGGGCACTCGATATTTCCTACATATTCGGGTAAAAGTCATGCCAAAATTCACGGAAAAATCCAGCATGACCTTTGCTAAAATAGGATATATCAAGCGCCTAAAATTTGCCGGAACGGAAATGAATCAACACTCCGGCAAAACATAGGCCACTCGGAGGTGTAACCTGCAAACATGACCGGCCACTTGGATATCGAGCAACACAAGATATACATTTCAAAATATCTTATAAGACTCAAATTAGCATGCATTCAATAAGCAAAAGTAAATCATCTCATGCGTCCGTACATCGTCGAATATTATCACTAATACATCCCGAATAGTGTCATACATATAACATCACTAGTACAAATAAAACCCTAGGACACGACGGGTATCGGCGCGGACGGTGGACACCCACAGAGAAGGAACCATCACGGGATCATAGCTCCAGTGAGATCCCTGGAGAACCTGCCAGGTATTGGAGAACTTGTGCTCCAACGCAAACAAGTAGCGACGGACGTGCTCGTCCTCCTCACTGACACAGCGAGGCACCACCTTCGCGGAGTCCTCGAGCCTCTGGACCGTCACTGGCCCACGCGGCCGCCACCAAAGAAGGTTCGGGTCAATGACAGGCTAGCTCCTCACCAACCTGCGCCCCCCGGTAGGTAGCGCCTCCCAGTACCACCCCGGCGGAGCCCAGTCCCGGACATGGCCCATCTGGTCAAGCAGGTGTCGTCCTCCGCCGACTCGACGACGAGGATGCGGGATAGGCATCGTCCACGTCGATGCGGGAAAATTGCTTTAACTAAAAAAATAGCAACAAGTTCTTACTAACTAGTTCTATTAATTCAACTAGTTCTTACTAAAAATAAACTTACTATAAATAAAAATATTCTAGTACCTAATTAGTACCTAGTTCTTACTAACTAATTAGTACCTAAGAACTACTGCCCTAATTACCATCTAATTTGATGAACCTATAGGGGTGGAAAGTGGTAGAAACCCTAACTAATTTGATGGAGGTAGAAACCCTAGGCAGAGGTAGGGGAGAGGGAGGAGCAGGCGTGCTCACCTCGGGTGCCTGCGAAGAGGGAGGGGCAGGCGGCGTCGAGGTCATGGTCGGGGCTCCGGGGCGGCGTTGATGTCAGGGGGGCGGCGGGCGTCCGGGGCGGCGTTGAGGTCGGGGTCGGGGGCGGCGTCCCGGGCGGCGTTGAGGTCGGGGGCGGGGCCGGCGTTGAATCTGGGGTCGTGGGCGGCGTGGGGAGAGTGCGCGGCGGCCGAGGGGCGACGGCGGCGGCGAGAGTGGAGTTGATTTGGGGGATGAAGTGGCCGTGGGGAAGGACAAACCGCGTGGTTAAGTCAGAAGTACCAGTAGCGCGTTCCAGAAAGGGCGCTACTGCTATGTTAGCTACAACGCGTTCTGGAATACACGCTGCAGCTAAGGAGATTAGCAGTAGCGCTGGGCCATTATACGCGCTACTGCTAGGTTGGGCTAGCCATGTGCGCCCAATTCAAACGTAGCAGCAGCGCTTTTCGCTAGTACGCGCTACTGCTAAAGTCATAGCAGTAGCGCGGTTTATTTACGCGCGCTGCTACTAAGTAGCAGCAGCGCTTGATTTTGTACATCGCTACTGGTAAAATTCTGTGTATAGGCTTTTCCCTAGTAGTGATGAACAGGACCCCGTGGAGGCCTAGATGTACAAGACCCCGTGGAAGGCTGGATGTACAGGACCCCGTGGAGGGCTGGTTGAACAGTAGCCGATGGAGGGCTGGATGAACAGTAGCCCGTGGAGGGGTGGTTGAACAGGACCCCGCGGAGAGGGCTGGTTGAACAGTAGCCGGTGGAGGAGCGCGCAGTGGAAGCTGGATGAACAAGAGCAGGTGGATGAACAGTCGTAGGTGGAGGCTGGAGGAGGTCGACGGTGGATGAACAGGAGCCCGTGGAGGCTGGAGGAGGTCGATGGTGGAGATGAACAATATCCCGTGGAGTCCCGTTTTGCGGTATGCCACACCCCTCCCGATGAACAGGACCCCCGTTTCGACCGTAGCGCTCCAACACAAGTTCGTTTCCTCCGTTTTGCGGTACGACACACCCCTCCCGATCTACAGGACCCCGTTTCGACCGTAGGAGGTCCGTTTCCTCCGTTTTGCGGTACGCTAATACGTCTCCGTCGTATCTACTTTTCCAAACACTTTTGCCCTTGTTTTGGACTCTAACTTGTATGATTTGAATGGAACTAACCTGGACTGACACTGTTTTCAGCAGAATTGCCATGATGTTGTTTTATGTGCAGAAAACAAAAGTTCTCGGAATGACCTGAAACTCCACGGAATATCTTACAATAAATAATAAAAAATCCTTGCCAAAGATGAAGACCAGGGGGCCCACACCCTTCTCACGAGGGTGGGGGGCGCGCCCTATGACCTGAAACTCCATGGAATATGTTACAATAAATAATAAAAAATCCTCGCCAAAGATGAAGACTAGGGGGCCCACACCCTTGTCACGAGGGTGGGGGGCGCCCCCCCCCTAGGGCGCGCCCCCTACCTAGTGGGCCCCCTTGAGACCCCCCGACTCCAACTCCAACTCTATATAACTACTTTTGGGGAGAAAAAAATAGGAGAGAAGAAATCATCGCGTTTCACGATACGGAGCCGCCGCCAAGCCCTAAAACCTCTCGGGAGGGCTGATCCGGAGTCCGTTCGGGGCTCCGGAGAGGGGGATTCGTCGCCGTCGTCGTCATCAACCATCCTCCATCACCAATTTCATGATGCTCACCGCCGTGCGTGAGCAATTCCATCATAGGCTTGTTGGACGGTGATGGGTTGGATGAGATTCACCATGTAATTGAGTTAGTTTTGTTAGGGTTTGATCCCTAGTATCCACTATGTTCTGAGATTGATGTTGCTATGACTTTGCTATGCTTAATGCTTGTCACTAGGGCCCGAGTGCCATGATTTCAGATCAGAACCTATTATGTTTTCATCAATATATGAGAGTTCTAGATCCTATCTTGCAAGTCTATAGTCACCTATTATGTGTTATGATCCGTTAACCCCGAAGTGACAATAATCGGGATACTTACCGGTGATGACCGTAGTTTGAGGAGTTCATGTATTCACTATGTGCTAATGCTTTGTTCCGGTTCTCTATTAAAAGGAGGCCTTAATATCCCTTAGTTTCCATTAGGACCCCGCTGCCACGGGAGGGTAGGACAAAAGATGTCATGCAAGTTCTTTTCCATAAGCACGTATGACTATATTCAGAATACATGCCTACATTACATTGACGAATTGGAGCTAGTTCTGTGTCACCCTATGTTATGACTGTTACATGATGAACCGCATCCGGCTTAATTATCCATCATTGATCCAATGCCTACGAGCTTTCCATATACTGGTTTATGCTTATTTACTTTCCCGTTGCTATTGTTACAATCAGTACAAAATACCAAAAACATTACTTTGCTTTCATCACTCTTTTGTTACCGTTACCATCACTATCATATTACTTTGCTACTAAACACTTTGCTGCAGATACTAAGTTTCCAGGTGTGGTTGAATTGACAACTCAGCTGCTAATACTTGAGAATATTCTTTGGCTCCCCTTGTGTCGAATCAATAAATTTGGGTTGAATACTCTACCCTCGAAAGCTGTTGCGATCCCCTATACTTGTGGGTTATCAAGACTAATTTCTGGCGCCGTTGCCGAGGAGCATAGCTCTATTCTTTGAGTCACTTGGGATTTATATCTGCTGGACACTATGAAGAACTTGAGAGATCCAAAAACCAAGATCTATCCCTCAACTACGAGGGGAGGTAAGGAACTGCCATCTAGCTCTGCACTTGATTCACCTTCTGTTATGAGTAAGCTTGCGACACCTAAACCTGCTTCTGCTATTCGTTCTGATATGTCGCATGTTATTGATGATGCTACTTCTGCTATACATGATACTTATGATGAAACTACCTCTATGTGTGATACTACTATGCCACTTAGTGATTTTCTCGAGGAACGAATTACTAGGGCTAGAGAGATTGAAAATATTGAATCTCATTATGAAGATGAAAGTGATGATGAAGAATCACTTGTTATTCCTGAGGGTTATTTATTTGATCAAGATGCTTCTTTAGCTATTTTAGCTTGCAAAGATAGATATGAACTCAAAAGATTATTAGCTAAATGGAATAAGCAATCTCTAAATGCTAGGATGAGACCTGACCCTGCTTTTGCTACTTCACCTATATGTGTTACTGATAAGGATTATGAATTCTCTATTGATCCTGATATAATTACTTTGGTTGAATCTGATCCTTTTATGGCTATGAATCTGAAACTGTTGTAGCACATCTTACTAAATTAAATGATATAGCCACCCTGTTCACTAATGATGAGAGATCTCGCTACTTTTATATCCTTAAAATATTTCCGTTCTCATTAAAGGGTGATGCTAAAATATGGTTTAGTTCTCTTGATCCTGGTTGTGTGCGTAGTCCCCAGGATATGATCTATTACTTCTCTGCTAAATATTTCCCTGCTCATAAGAAACAAGCCGCTTTAAAGGAAATATACAACTTTGTGCAAATTAAAGAAGAGAGTCTCCCACAAGCTTGGGGGAGGCTTCTCAAGTTACTTAATTCTTTGCCTGATCATCCTCTTAAGAAAAATGAAATACTTGATATCTTTTATAATGGACTAACTGATGCTTCCAGAGATTACCTGGATAGTTATGCTGGTTCCCTTTTCAGGGAAAGAACACCGGATGAAGCTGAAATCTTATTGAATAATATGTTGACAAATGAAAATAATTGGGCACCTCCTGAGCCAGCTCCTGAGCCAACTCCTGCTCCAATTAATGATCCTATTCCTAAACCAACTCCGAAGAAGAGGGGTATTCTATTTCTCAGTCCCGAAGATATGCAAGAGGCAAAGAAATCTATGAAAGAAAAAGGTATTAAAGCTGAAGATGTTAAGAATTTACCTCCTATTGAAGAAATACATGGTCTTAATTTACCGCCTGTCGAAGA
This sequence comes from Triticum aestivum, assembly GCF_018294505.1. Taxonomy (NCBI): domain Eukaryota; kingdom Viridiplantae; phylum Streptophyta; class Magnoliopsida; order Poales; family Poaceae; genus Triticum; species Triticum aestivum. The sequence goes on along the minus strand of NC_057794.1, from coordinate 51,100,546 downwards.
AACATATGATCTTAATCCTTTATTTATTGAAGAACCTCCAGACCCCGATAACCCGACACAAGTAGTAAAGGTAAATTCTCTCTATAGATATGATAAAGCTGAAATCCCTCCTACTAAAATTGCTAGCCCATGCTTAGATGAGTTTGATAAATTTATGGCTAAGCAAGAAGACTTTAATGCTTATTTTGGTAGACAATTAAAACAAGATGCTGATATGATTAAATACTTGGGTGATTATATGGCTAATATTAGAGGTGAACTTAAACTTGTTAGCAAGCATGCTTCTATGGTTACCACTCAAGTAGAACAAGTACTTAAAGCTCAAAAGGAATTTCTCAATGAGATGAATAGTAAGAAAAATAATTATGCTGTTAAAGTGGCTACTAGAACTGGTAGAATGACTCAGGAACCTTTGTATCCTGAAGGCCACCCTAAGAGAATTGAGCAAGATTCTCAGAGAAATAAAATTGATGCACCTAGTTCTTCTAAAAGGAAGAAAAATAAAAATGATAGAACTGTGCAAACTTCTAGTGAACCTATTACTGAACCACCTGACAATCCAAATGATATTTCTATTTCTGATGCTGAAACACAATCTGGCAATGAACATGAACCAAATGAAAATGTTAATGATGATGTTCATAATGATGCTCAACCTAGTAATGATAATGATGTAGAAATTGAACCTGCTATTGATCTTGATAACCCACAATCAAAGAATCAACATTATGATAAGAAAGACTTTGTTGCTAGGAAACATGGTAAAGAAAGAGAGCCTTGGGTTCAGAAACCCATGCCTTTTCCACCCAAACCATCCAAGAAAAAGGATGATGAGGATTTTGAGCGCTTTGCTGAAATGATTAGACCTATCTTTTTACGTATGCAATTAACTGATATGCTTAAAACAAATCCTTATGCTAAGTACATGAAAGATATTATTACAAATAAAAGAAAGATACCGGAAGCTTAAATTTCCACCATGCTTGCTAATTATACTTTTAAGGGTGGAATACCAAAGAAACTTGGAGATCCAGGAGTACCTACTATACCATGCTCCATTAAAAGAAACTATGTTAAAACTGCTTTATGTGATCTTGGAGCCGGTACTAGTGTTATGCCTCTCTCTTTATATCGTAGACTTGATTTGAATAAGTTGACACCTACTGAAATATCTTTGCAAATGGCTGATAAATCAACTGCTATACCTGTCGGTATTTGTGAGGATGTGCCTGTTGTGGTTGCAAACGTTACTATTTTAATGGACTTTGTTATTCTTGATATTCCCGAGGACGATAGTATGTCTATTATTCTTGGAAGACCTTTTCTTAATACTGCAGGGGCTGTTATTGATTGCAACAAAGGCAATGTCACTTTTCATGTTAATGGTAATGAGCATACGGTACACTTTCCGAGGAAACAACCTCAAGTTCATAGTATCAATTCTATCGGAAAAATTCCATCGATTATATTTGGAGGTTTTGAATTTCCTCTTCCTACTGTCAAGAAGAAATATGATATATTATTGGGGATGTGCATGTCCCCGTTGAGGTAACCTAGTGTTATTCGAAATTTCTCCGGTTTCATGTTAATCAGAATGAGTTTGTTAACAAGACTTGATCAACCTTGTTAGTGGATTCCTTTTGACGAGCATGAGATGGATGAAACTAGAAGCACAACCTTCTGTACCCTCTCTATACTTTCTGTTATTTAGTTGAAATAAAGTGAAAATAAATAATTTTCTATCTGTTATCTGATTATCCGTGCAATATAAAAATACCTCGAAAATAAAAGTTCTCCAAATGCCCTGAAAATTAAATATGATTTTTATAGAATATTTGAGGATTTATGGAACAAAATACACACTAGGGCGCGCCCCCTGCCTCGTGGGCCCACGTTGGCCCTCCTCCACTTATTCTTTCATCCACACACTTCATCTTCCTCCCCCAAACATGAAAAACCAACTCAAGCACGAGTTCCAGCCCTCTTTGCTGCCATTTTCGATCTCCTTGCTCAAAGCACCTCTCACAAAACTGCTTGGGGAGATTGTTCCTTGGTATGTGACTCCTCCATTGGTCCAATTAGTTTTTGTTCTAGTACTTTATTCATTGCAAATTTTTGCTGCTTAGGTGACCCTGTTCTTGAGCTTGCATGTCAAATTTATATGGTCAAAAGTAGTTTTGATGCATGATATAGGCCCTAGGCACTTGTAGGAGTGGTTGCTATCAATATTATTGAGTTTGGTTTACTTTTATTTTGAAGTTACTAAAAATTTCAGAATTTTCCAGAAAATGATGAGGAGATTATTGAGGGGCTCATCGAGCCAAAGCTCGAAGGAAAAGGCACCGAAGCCTCAGTATAATTTGCCGCGCACCACGGAGGTTCGGGCGTGTGAATGGCCTTCCGAGGATTTCTTGAGAGCAGCCGGGATTTATGAAGATTTTCATGAGTTGGCTCATAATGCAGGCCTCGCCGCTTTCCTCCACGACCAATGCGATCAGTATATCTTGCTCACAAATACCTTTGTGCAAAACTTTCATTTTCGTTCTAGGAACTCACCACCTACGGTGGAGTTTCATTTATATGATGAGCATAAGGAGATGTCACTTTATGATTTCTGTCGGATTTTTTTGTCCCTTTTGGGGGCAAGACAGAAGAACCACATCATGATGATGTGGAGGGATTTATTAATACTATCACTGTAGGGGAAACTAGGAAGGTTTCCGATGCACGAATCACCAGCATACATTTTCCTGTTTTACGTTACTTTGCATTATTTGCTAGTCGTTGCTTAATTGGACGCGGAAACTGTGGAAACCTTAGTATCCCTGATATAATTATTCTGCTCCAAGGTTTATACAGTGATAACACTTTTAGTATGGGCGGCATTATTGCTAGACGGTTAAGTATGAACTGTACTAAGGGTCCCATCTTTGGAGGCATCTATGCTACACGCCTAGCTGCACATTTTAACACACCTATTAGGCATGCTGAGAAGGAAGAAAAAGTGATGCCTCGTGTTTATTTAGATTATAAAAGTATGGTGGCACATGATTTTATTGTTAAGAATAGGGCAGGAGAGCTTAAATATCAATTGTTCTTTAATAAACATCATCCTGAGACTATTACCTTGCCCGCTCCTTCTTTGTTTGATTTGACTGTAGGCAAGTACCTTGTTCCGTTGATGGCTATCCACGCCTACCGGAACCCTGCACCAGGTGAGGAGCCAGAACCGGAACCATAATTTGATCCTTCACGACAGTCTAACTATCAGTGGGATCCGGAGATGATTGCCAGCCAGTGGCAATCGGAGCCTTCTTCTTCCTCATCGCAGTACGACCCCAACAACTATTATTATGGATATCAGCCAGGCCAGCCATGGCCATAGACCAACTTAGGCCAAAAGCCTAAGCTTGGGGGAGTACGTATTTCTCACCGACATTACATTTATGTTCACACACACTCATTGCTAGATGTCGGTGCTCATACTTTTTCATTGTATCATCCATGCTAGTTTATTTCCTTTTATGCTTTCTTCTTGTGTGTTTAATAAACCTTAAGAAAAACCAAAAAAAAATAGTTGTAGCTTTTAATTAATTTACTTTCCATGCTTGTAGTAGTAATTAAAAAGAAAACCCAAAAATATTTCCTGTTCTTCTTTTGCTTGTTGGGAGCTTTCCCGTGTAAATAGTTTTATTTCTTTTCTTTCTTTGGGGGTCAGTAGGAGAAGACCATGATTAAATTGTTGAAGTGGCTCTTATATGCATTATTGTTTATCTGACAAAAGAGCCCATATTGCTTTGTCTTCTCCTGTTTATTGAATGCTCGCAAATTCCAGCTTAGTCCAATGCACATGTACTCTTATTATTATTCACATCGTTCGGTCGTGCAAGTGAAAGGCAATTATGATGATATATGATGGACTGACTGAGATGAGAAAAGTTGGTATGAACTCGACCTCTTTTGTTTTTGTAAATATGATGAGTTCATCGTTCTTGATCCAGCTTGTTATGAATAAACATGTTTGCAATGACAATTAGAGATCATAGTTGCTTGTGCCATGCTTGATTAGCTATGAGTTATAATGGTTTACCTTGCGTGCCAACATGCTATTAAAATGGTTATGATGTGGTATGATAGGGTGGTATCCTCCTCTGAATGATTTAAGTGACTTGACTTGGCACATGTTCACGCATGTAGTTGAAACAAATCAACATAGCCTTCACGATATTTATGTTCATGGTGGATTATATCCTACTCATGCTTGCATCCAATGTTTATTAATTTTAATGCATGTACATGACTGTTGTCGCTCTCTAGCTGGTCGCTTCCCAGTCTTTTGCTAGCCTTCACCTGTACTAAGCGGGAATACTGCTTGTGCATCCAATCCCTTAAACCCCAAAGTTATTCCATATGAGTCCACTATACCTTCCTATATGCGGCATCTACCTGCCGTTCCAAGTAAATTTGTATGTGCCAAACTCTAAACCTTCAAATAAATATCCTGTTTTGTATGCTCGAATAGCTCATGTATCAACTAGGGCTGTCTGTATCTTCCATGTTAGGCGGGTTATTCTCAAGAGGAGTGGACTCCGCTCCTCACTCACGAGATAAATGGCTGGTCACCGGGATGCCCAGTCCCATGCTTTATGCAAACTAAATCAAAATAATTGCAAGCAAAACTCCCCCTGGGACCTGATGTATGTTGGAGGCACTCGTTGTTTCGAGCAAGCCATGGATTGATGTTTGTTGGTGGAGGGGGAGTATAAACTTTACCATTCTGTTTGGGAACCGCCTATAATGTGTGTAGCATGGAAGATATCGCCATCTCTTGGTTGTTATGTTGACAATGAAAGTATACCGCTCAAAATATTATTCACCTCTATTTCAAAACCGAGCTCTGGCACCTCTACAAATCCCTGCTTCCCTCTGCGAAGGGCCTATCTATTTACTTTTATGTTGAGTCATCACCCTCTTATTAAAAAGCACCAGTTGGAGAGCACCGCTGTCATTTGCATTCATTACTGTTAATTTATATTGGGTGTGACTATGATTGGATCTCTTTTACCATGAATTACAATGTCTAGTCAGTCCTTGATCTTTAAAGGTGCTCTGCATTTATGTTTTGCGGTCTCAGAAAGGGCTAGCGAGATACCATCTTGTTATATCATATTATGATTGTTTTGAGGAAGTGTTGTCATCCAAGATTTATTATTATGGCTTGCTATTTGATTATGTTATTGATATGAGTAGTCATGAGACCTAAGAATTATTGCAAATGTGGTTAGTTATAATCTTTGCTGAAAACTTGAATGCTAGCTTGACATATTTACAACAACAAGAGCAAACAGAGTTTGTAAAAGTTTTTCTTTATTTCTTTCAGTTTGTCAACTGAATTGCTTGAGGACAAACAAGGGTTTAAGCTTGGGGGAGTTGATACGTCTCCGTCGTATCTACTTTTCCAAACACTTTTGCCCTTGTTTTGGACTCTAACTTGTATGATTTGAATGGAACTAACCCGGACTGACACTGTTTTCAGCAGAATTGCCATGATGTTGTTTTATGTGCAGAAAACAAAAGTTCTCGGAATGACCCGAAACTCCACGGAATATCTTACAATAAATAATAAAAAATCCTCGTCAAAGATGAAGACCAGGGGCCCCACACCCTTCTCACGAGGGTGGGGGGCGCCCCCCCTAGGGCGCGCCCCCTACCTCGTGGGCCCCCTGGAGACCCCCCGACTCCAACTTCAACTCTATATAACTGTTTTTGGGGAGTAAAAAATAGGAGAGAAGAAATCATCGCGTTTTACGATACAGAGCCACCACCAAGCCTTAAAACCTCTCGGGAGGGCTGATCTAGAGTCCGTTCGGGGCTCCGGAGAGAGGGATTTGTCGCCGTCGTTGTCATCAACCATTCTCCATCACCAATTTCATGATGCTCACCGCCTTGCGTGAGTAATTCCATCGTAGGCTTGCTAGACGGTGATGGGTTGGATGAGATTCACCATGTAATCGAGTTAGTTTTGTTAGGGTTTGATCCCTAGTATCCACTATGTTCTGAGATTGATGTTGCTATGACTTTGCTATGCTTAATGCTTGCACTAGGGCCCGAGTGCCATGATTTCAGATCTGATCCTATTATGTTTTCATCAATATATGAGAGTTCTAGATCCTATCTTGCAAGTCTATTATCACCTATTATGTGTTATGATCCATTAACCCCGAAGTGACAATAATCGGGATACTTATCGGTGATGACCGTAGTTTGAGGAGTTCATATATTCACTATGTGCTAATGCTTTGTTCCGGTTCTCTATTAAAAGGAGGCCTTAATATCCCTTAGTTTCCATTAGGACCCCGCTGCCACGGGAGGGTAGGACAAAAGATGTCATGCAAGTTCTTTTCCATAAGCACGTATGACTATATTCAGAATACATGCCTACATTACATTGACGAATTGGAGCTAGTTCGGTGTCACCCTATGTTATGACTGTTACATGATGATCCGCATACGGCATAATTATCCATCATTGATCCGATGCCTACGAGCTTTCCATATATTGGTTTACGCTTATTTACTTTCCCGTTGCTATTGTTACAATCACTACAAAATACCAAAAACATTACTTTGCTTTAGTTACTCTTTTGTTACCGTTACTATCACTATCATATTACTTTGCTACTGAACACTCGGCTGCAGATACTAAGTTTCCAGGTGTGGTTGAATTGACAACTCAACTGCTAATACTTGAGAATATTCTTTGTCTCCCCTTGTGTCGAATCAATAAATTTGGGTTGAATACTCTACCCTCGAAAGCTGTTGCGATCCCCTATACTTGTGGGTTATCATACGCCAGACCCCTCCCGATGAATAGGATCCCATTTCGACCGTGGCCGGTTGAACACAAGACCGTTTCCTCCGTTCTGCGGTACGCCAGGCCTCATTTTCATTGGTTGTTCCATCCAAGCTGGTTGGCTCCTGATGAACACGACGACACATTCCGTTCGGACCCAGCCGTTGCCACCCCATGATCATGACAATGGCGCAGCTTCTCTGTTCTGAACCAGCCATGTAGACGAGCCCTGGCCGTACGTATGAGCGAGTAGGCATTCGAGACCCTGCTCATATGTATGTACATGACCGTATTTTCTTTCTTGCACCCTGGCCGATGTACGTACGTGTACATGCTACGTGCGCGCCTCTACTACGACACGTGCACGCCTCTACATTGATCAGTACGTACATACATGTTCGCGACCAGAATGACAACACTACGTACGCTTCGACCAGGTGGGTCCCGACCGTCAGACACTTCCTTGCGTGCGAAGATGTAGCTGGTGGGTCCCAATAGTCAGGGGGTGAATCATTTTTTTGCCCGTAATATGGACGCACTTCCTTGCGTGCGAAGATGTAGCTAGTGGATCCCAGCAGTCAGGGGGGAAACATTTTTTCTGCGAAATACGGTGGCCCGTCTGGTGGGTCCCTGCTGTCAGGTGGAGGAATCATTAATTTCTGCGTAGTAAGAGGCACTTCCTTGCTGCGGCCGTGGACCCAGCTGTCAGCCTCTCCACGTACAGTACTCTTCCGATGGAAGTCGTTCCTTGACCATGTTGACCACGCCGCGCCGAGAGCACCAGGGTGGTGGACGACGGCGAGGCCTAGGAAGGGGACGATGCGGAGCCAGGGAAGACGCGGCAGTGGTTGCCCACGCGGAGAGGAGTACAAGGGTTCACTTGTTCGGCCGCGGTGTGATGCTGTCATCGCCGCAGAATAACCTGGGGTGTGGGTGAGTAGAGGGATGGCCAGGCCAGCGGTGGGAGTCGTAGGGGGTGGTGAGGCCTCCGCGGCATCACAACCGACCACGGGAGGCAGGAGCACGCGGCACGATCGGTGCTGCTTTGGGTGGCTGCAGCAAGAAGACCAGAGGTTGAAGAAGCACTATGGCCGTTGGATGGACATCATACGGTCACTGGAGCTAGAATCGTTCATATTGACAAAGTTGACAAAGCTCTCCGTCCCCGTCAACTTAGTAGGCCCACAAGTCAGCCTCCCATTATGCTGGGTCCCAGCTAGCAGGGGGAGTATTCATTTTTTGTGGGTAATAAGGAGGCACTTCCTTGCATGCGAAGATATAGCTGGTGGGTCCGAGCTGTCAGTGGCATGAACATTTTTTTCGCGAAATACAGAGGTCCTTACGGTGGGTCCCAGATGTCAGGTGGAGGAATCATTATTTTGCGCGTAAGAAGGAGGCATTTCCTTGCATGCGACCGTGGACCCAGCTGTCAGCCTCTCCACGTATAGTCCACTTCAGATGCATGTCGGTCGTTGACCACGTTGACCACGCCGCGTCGTGAGCACCAGGGCGATGGACGATGGCAAGGCGAAGGGAATGAAACAGAGCCAGGGAAGACTCGGCAGTTGTTTCTCACGCGGAGGGGAGTACGAGGGTTTACTGGTTCGTCTATTGTCGTCGGAGAATAATAGTAGGTGTGGGTGAGTAGAGGGATGGCTAGGCCAGCGATGGGAGTACGGTGGGGCAGTGAGGCCGCGGGAGGAGGGAGCAGGCAGTCCCGCCAGCTCTTATTTGAGTGGCTGGAGCAGGAAGAGCAGAGATTGAAGAAGCACGGCGGCCATTGGATGGACATCCAACAATCACTGCTTGTGCGTCAACCTTTTTTTAGGAAAGCCTCAAATATGTGGAAAACAGCATACAACCCATCTGCCATTATTTCTAGGGTCTTTTACATCTGTATCCCTAACTCGAACCCACTACTCACATTTGCCCCTAATTCGCAAGCCTGCTCAAAAATACCCCTCCGCCGTCATGTTCCCTTATAGAATTGCCCTTCCGTGCCGTTTCTGTCCAGTCAAGGCTGTTTGACTGGTAAGCGGACGTTTCTTTGACATTTTTGCCCCTCCGTCCTTACACCTGGGCCCAGGTCACCAGTTCACTCCCTCTCCCTCTCATTCTCTCGCCTGATCCGCACGCTCTCTCTTTCTCCCCCAAATCGCCTCCCGCCGTAACCCTAACCCTAGCTCGCTCGATCCAACTTGCAAGGCTCGATCTCCTGATGGCAGCCATGGTGGAGCTTCAGATTTGACTCTGCGCAACACTCTACTACGGCCGCGGCGGCGACGGATGGATGGGGATAGCAGTTGCGGCGGCAGCGGCGGCGGCGGCGAACGAGGGAGCACACCGCAGCCACAGAAGCATGCTTCAGCGGGGTAAGTTTCTCTTCTAATCTGGTGGAGTCTCATGCCATTTGTAGTTCGATTTGGGATTTGTTGACCTAGTTCATAGTGCTCATGGCATTGGGATCTGTCTCTGTTTTCCATGGTCATCGTAGGATCGACCCCGATAGAGCAGTTGAGATGGAATGTAGAATGGAAACCACACTTCTAGCTAGAGCTGGCACAAAAGCAACCAATACAAGATTCTCTTTTCCTTTTGTTGCTGACAATCAATGGACTTTTAATCAGTTTAGATCTGCCATATGTGCTCAATATCCATGGGGTCTATATAATGTAGTGGAATTCAGGTACTGGGACATTGACAAAACAGCTTGGGTCCCTGTCCAGTGTGATGATGAGCTTGGTATCACGTTTGAAATACATGATTATTTCCCTGTAAACTAGAAATCAGTGTCATACAAAGGAAGAGAGGAGAGCCAGAGAGCAGAGGAACAAGATCTCAGTCTAGGTCTAGAGATAAAGGTAGGACCAGCCAATCAAGGGGCAGGAAAAAAATGCTCATAGTAGAGGTAGCAGCAGTTCCATGCAGGCACCAGGAACACCTACTGTAGAAGTTCCTAAGAATGCAGGTCCCTCTCAGAGTAGAGATTCAGTTGACCCCTATACTGAAGAGGGACTACCAGATGATTGGCCAAGTGATGATGAGGATGAAAAGTTGTTTCCACAGTTTGTAACAAGGAAGAAGGGCAAGGAGAAAGATGATGAGGGGGAAGATTATGTTCCACCCCCTGAAGGCATGTTTGCTGAGGCAGGTGAAGATGAGAAGGAGGAGGACAGGGACATGGGATACTCTGAAACATCTGATGAGGAAAGACCAGATGTGCAATACAATAGAGATGATCATTCTTTGGCACATGGAACAATATTTTCCAGTGCTTTAGACTGTAGAAATGCTCTTGCAACCTTCTTAATAAAGACTGAAAGTGAATTTGTGATAGACAAGAGTGACAGTACTAGGTTGACAGTGCATTGTGCTTATAAGAGGTGTCAATGGAGGATGCATGCCTCCTTAATGAGACATAGCACACTGTTTCAGGTATCTAATATATAGCAACTAACATTGCATTGTGCTTATAGTTAGCAGCATTGATACTGTATTTTGTTTTCTTGTTGCAGTACATAGGTTCTAACATGTGTCTGAACTTTCATGAATGCTTCTAACATGTGTCTGAACTTTCATGAATGCAGGTTAAGGTGAACAAAATTGCTCATACATGTCCCAGTGTGAACAGGAGAAAAAGATTCAAGTCAGCTAAGAGTAGATGGGTTGCTGATGCTGTGAAGACCTGGGTTTTAGAGGATTCAGAAGTGGGACCAACAGAATTGCAGAAAAATTTGAAGAAGAAGTATGGCTTGGCAGTTCCATATATGAGAGTATTCTATGGGAAGAAAATGGCACTTGACAATATCTATGGTAAGTGGGTTGACTCTTTCCAGTTACTGTATACCTTCAAGGCAGAAGTGGAGAAAGCATCTCCTGGTAGTGTAGTTACCATTGGTAAACACACTATGCTGTACAAACTAAATGGGAAGAGTAGATAGAAAGAGTGCTTTAGAAGAGTATTTGTTTCTTTCAAAGCATGTTGGCAAGGTTTTTTGAATGGATGTAGGCCTTATCTTGCAGTAGATGCCACTGCATTAAATGGCAGATTTAGAGGGCAACTAGTTAGTGCATGTGCTGTGGATGCTTGCAATTGGATCTTCCCAGTTGCATATGGAGTTCTAGAGGGTGAAAACACAGACAGTTGGACTTGGTTTTTTCAGAACTTAAGAGAGCTTATAGGACACCCACCAGGTCTTGTTATCCACACTGATGCATGCAAAGGCCTGGAGACTGCAGTGGAAGATGTGTTCCCAGGTGTGGAGCATAGAGAATGCATGAGGCATTTGGCTGCAAATTTCACAAAAAAGTTTAGAGGAAAATTCTTTGATGAAAATTTATGGCCCTGTTCATTGACATACAACATAAAGAAACACAACTACCATCTTAGGCAGTTGCACAGTAAGGCTGGTGTGAAGGAGTACTTAGAGGAGCATCATACCAAGCTATGGGCAAGGTCACTGTTCAATGAAGTATGTAAAGTAGATTATGTTAATAACAATCTAGCTGAGTCCTTTAATTCAAAGATTAAAAAATGGAAGGGTGTACACATTGTGGACTTGCTAGACAAAATAAGACAGTTTATAATGGAGAAGTTTGATCTCAGACAACAGATTGCAGCTGCTACATTCATTGGCCACATCATAATCCCCAAAGTCATGAAAATGCTTCATGCAAAATCTAAGGACCTTGATATAGAGATAGTGAAGAGAAGCACATATGAGGCAGAGATCACAGCAGTTGACAAGGAAAAGAGAGAGTGGAGATATCCAGTAAATTTGGCCACTGGGACTTGCAGTTGTAGAAAGTGGCAGTTAACTGGACAGCCTTGCATACATGCTTTGTATTTTATTACTTCAATGAGAGGCCCAGTAAGTGAGATTGATCAGTATGTACATGAGTACTTTTCTGTTGCTAGATTCAATGCTACTTATGCTGAAAATTTGCCTGCAATGGAGGGCAAACAACAGTGGGATGTGGTGGACCCTGGGTTTAAATTGTTTGCTCCATTGCAAAACAGGGCCCCTGGTAGACCTAGGAAGACAAGAATTAGGGCAAAATCTAAGGGAAAAGGACTTGGAGGAAGGAGAAAGAAATGTGGCAGGTGTGGAAGGCTTGGCCATCGTGGCACTCACTGCAAGGAATCCATTGACCCAGCTTTTGGGGAAGAAGAGCACTGGGGGGCTGAAAATGCAACAGATGATCATTTAGATGCTGAAACAGATGCTGAAAATGCTACTGAGGTTGAAACAGATGCTGAAAATGCTACAGAGGTTGAACCTGATGCTGAAAATGCTATAGAGGTTGAACCTGATGCTCCAATTGCTACAAATGCACCAAAAGTGTCATCTGCTGTAAGGTGCAACTGCTATAGATGTTCTCATTTCAATTTTTGCTTTACTTGATGTTCTCATTTCCTTTTTTTGCTTTATTTGATGTTCTCATTTCCTTTTTGCTGCATTTAATGTTCTCATTTCAATTGTAGCCCAAGGAAGAACTACAAAAGGGCAGCTGATAGAGGGATGTCACCAGCCAAGAAGAGGCTCAAGTTTGCACCAGATCCTATAGTAGGATCTGTAACTGGAAGCAACCAGCTAAGCAAAGAAGTGAGCAAAACTGTCACCACAAGGAGGAGTTCAAGGCTCTTAACTAACCCTGCTTGCAACACCAGGAGCAAGAAGATGAAAGACCTGTGACTGGAATCATTTAGGGCACTGCTGTTTTTATTGTTCAACAACTATTTGTGAACTTGTTAGCTGCTACCTTAAGTGTGTGATGCTGAAATTATGAACTTATGTAATGGTGAACTTGTGAGCTACTATCTTGAATGTGCAATGCCCCTTTTGTGACCTGCTAGTTTGGAATATTATGTGAGCTGCTATCTTGTGAGATGCTACTTTCAAATATTTTTGTGAGCTCCTATTTTGTCACAACAGATCATTTGTTCAAATATTTCAATCTATGCTATTTCAGTCATCGATCAAAGCAAGATTCTTGAGTCATTTCCAAATAGCAACATCACAACATTCCCAAATCACAGCATTGTCTTGTGATAATACATACCCACACCAAGCTCCATCACAACATACACTACAAAGAGAAATCCATTTAGTATGGATTATTAGACCACCCAGAAACAAATGTGGCCACAATGCTAATACCAAGAACTATGATAAATCCCCATGCTTGCATAAGCTCGTTCCTCTTTTTCATCTTCAGCTTCAGTTTCTTGTTCTTCTCGGTTAGATACATCACCCTCCTCTCTAAATCATGAGATTTTAGCCAGCTCTTCTCCAATCCTGCATGAAGCTCCTCAAATGCACGAGCAGCACGTTCGGTCGGTGGCGGGTCAATCCATACAACCCACTCACATTCATCAGGAAGCTGCAAAAGCAATGATCGAATTAGAAAGAGGGGAAAGAGCAGAATCGAATCAAGCTTAAAAGCCAAACACTTACATCAAGAGGGCAGCCGAGAAACCTTCTACCGGAGCTTGCTCCTCCCCAGGCGACACGACGAGCAGGAATAAGCCCGTGGCCAGGGCACCACTGCATCGAGCGAACCTCAAGGCCACAGAATGTCAGATCGGGGATGTAAAACTCCGATTAAAACTGAACTATGCCGACACCATCAACCTAACAGTAGTAAAAAACCCAAATTGATGAACCCTAATTTCGCAATATGCCCATCTCTCCCCCAAATCGACACTGAAACTTACATTGGCGGCCACCGACGAGCTCATAGAAGACATCCCCGTCGTGCCCGCCGTAGACATCGCTCACCACGCCGTGCTTGACCTGCCCCTCTGTCTCTCCGACCGGGGAAACGCCCGATCCAGTACGTGCTCAAAAATGCCCCTGTCGTCGCGAGGAAGAAGAAAGAGGGGAGAGAGAGTGAACCGGTTAGTTAGGCCCAGATGTACGGCAGGAGGGGCAAAAATGTCAAAGAAACGACACGTTAGCGGTCAAACAACCTTGACTGGACGGAAACGGCTCGGAGGGGCATTTCTATAAGGGCACATCACGACGGAGGGGCATTTTTGAGCAGGCTTTGGAATTAGGGGTATATCTGATTAGGTGGTTCGAGTTAGGGACAGAAATGCAAATGGCCCTTATTTCTAATAATTTACAACCCATTTGCTAATTCTTAAGGATTTTTTGGAGCCCATATTCTTTTTGTTAGCATTACAACCCATATTATGGCCACGGTTAAAAAATTATACAAAATTATGCATATTTCGGTGCGGCCCGAACTGTTTTTAATCCTGAAATTTCGAGTCACATTCAAACTGATTTTAGAAATAAATGTATATCAATATAAAATCCAACAAATTGTCCACACATAAAAATCAATACAATTTAAAATCTCGAAATGAAAAAAAAGAAATTTGAAACTAATTGCCGGTTTGATGTGTTTTAAAAATGCACAACCCATTTCTCATTGCTTATAGGCCATTTTCTCGGCCAACCAAATGAAGCTCTCCTCGTCTTGAAAGATTTACAGTCCAACAGGCCTGACAAAGGGACTTACTTGACAAATCACAAAAAAACTGGGCTAGCCATTTTCGGAAAGAAAGAAAAAAACCACTGGGCTGGTCTGTGGTAAACATAAAAGAAAAGGCTGTCTAGATAGGCAGAGTGCCCTGCACAACCCAGATGACACCCTGCTTCCGTCTCAAAAACAAATTAGATAAATGCCACTCCAATTATGGCGATTCATAAAAATGCCACTACAATTCCCAAACTTTGAAAAATGCCACTGCAATTTTTGCAAACTTCGAAAAACGCCACTGCAATTTTTGCAAACTTTGAAAAACGCCACTCCAGACTTCGAAAAATGCCACTGGAAATGGCATGAAATGGCATTTTTCAAAGTTTGGAAATTGCAGTGGCATTTCTCGGAATCACCAGATTTGGAGTGGCATTTATCAAATTAAGCCAAAACAAAAATAACTGGGCGAGCTGTTGGGTCCCTGGTGTCAGCCGCTCGTTGTGCAATTCACTCGTTTATTGACTATGTTGACAATGGCATGGGACCCAGATGTCAGAAATACATTAGGAGGAGCCTTTTTTATTGGCTTGAAATAAGGAGGCACTTGCTTGCGTACTGCCATTATCTTGGTGGGTCCTTGTTGTCATCCTCTGCACGTACAATCATCTCCTGATTGTGTACCCGTCAACCTGGTAGGCCCACAAGTCAGCCTCTAAACCCGTGGCGGACAAATATAACCCATTTTAAAAAATAACAGCCCATTCCATACGGTTGAACGAAAAGTTCAACATTTAGAGCAAAGTAACAGGTCTGATCCAGATATAGAGTACTGAACTTCCATGTGGTCCCATTCCAATATGTCAGTGAGACGAGGGCGAGTCCTTTTGTACAATTTCCGAACGAACGTCTATGTAGGCCAGGGCGCCTCTTCGTGTACCGTGGTAATCGTCCATCGACTCTTCGCCTTTCCCTCTTGATTTGGAACAGCCGTCGCACGCTCTTCCTCCCTCGTCCATTTGCCTTCACCCTTTCCTTCTACCATTGTTCGATCGTCTTCTCCATGGAGGGAACAGGACGGAAACTACCCCGTTATTCTTGCCCCGATCTGAATGATGATGCGGTGGAGGAACTCACTGATCGGTGCGATGTCATCACCTCAGCTAGCATGGCAGGTTCGTTCAAGACCATTCTCGACTCAACTAATAACATCATTACAAGGAACCCAAGGGTTCAGGAGCTGTTTAATCTCCCCTATCTTCTTCACCGTGACCCTGCTCACTGGCGCAGGGATGACGAAAGCCTCGCCTTATGCAAGTTGATGCCGCCTGATAATGATACGTGTGATGTTAAGATGCCATCGCTTGAGGGCAAGGCTTGGGCAGGCGCAAATGAAGATTGGGTCGTTTATATTGGGTACAACTGTGAGTGGGAACTTGTGAATGTGTACACTCGTCACCGGGTTCCACTTCCAAAAATTTCAGACTGCCCAGAGGATGAGCACATAGATGATCTACGTGAGTTCAAATACGATCATGGTAACTGTCATCTACGGAAGATAGCAATTTCTGAAGTTCCCAACCACTCTTGGGATTACACGAACTATGAAGTTGTTGCTATCTTCGACAAGTTGTTGCCTTCCTTACTTCCACACCTCGATGGATATTGCTGAAAAATCAATTTCTGTACATGGATGAGTACTATGATGCAATTCAATACGAGGGTCTTTTGTTTGCTGCCACCACTCATGGCACTGTTTTTGCATGGAATCATCATGCTTTCGATACGTTTGTCTTCCACCATAATTATAATTGTTTCATCCACATGCATGCGGGTTAGCTAGTTTCCCTTTACTAATTAATCAACCTTCTTGTGTTTCCAAGGTCCTGTGAACATTCCATCACCTATACTTGAAAAAATTTATAACCAAGGGGGAGATGACGATGTTGATGAGCACAAGCATGAGGACGAGTAGGACCCATATACTCAGTGGCGACTGGCAACTTATTCCAATGGATCACCTCTTCTTGTCTGTATATAGGGCACTGCTGATGTTACTAAGGAAGCAGGTGTTGTCTTGCATGGCCGCACTCTCCGCACTTATTCCAACATCCGTTGCAGGGTATTTGGGATGGATACTAGTGTACTAGCGCCAACACCTTCTCCCTGGTTCAGTATTGAAAGTCTTGGAGGAAACTCGCTCTTCCTTGGACAAAACTATCCAATCATGGTGAAAGGCGATCCAGTTGCCGTTGACACAACGTTACTAACATTTATGAGAAGCAACTCTATCTATACCTCGGTCATTGCTATGCTTACCTACCATCGCACTATGGGTCCTAACATAGCCCACTTCAGCCTAGATGATCAGTCCTGTGTTGGTCTCGAGACTGACAGTGGCTGGCCCTTCCCAGAGAATCACTTCTGGTTCAAAGCAAGCGTTTCCAACGCTGAGGATTGGTTGAGCTGAAGTTCATTTCATTGCTTGTTATTTGTTGTGTGATGAGAACTTTAGTATTTACTAGAATGCATCATCGTTGTCGTTGTGGGTTCATGACCTGTTGTATGTAATAAAATGATATGCCTGTGATAGACTTACTAAATTTATGAATGGCTTTCGAGTCGCTTCTCTGAGTGGGTGTTGCGATGAGGCAAGAAAATATTTTCTGAATACATAATTGTACATGCATTGCAATAGGTTATCGGATTAGTCCAATCAACAATAGTACTACTACTATTTGTACTAGCTTGACATGCTTCACACGTCGGGCGGGTGTTTTTACTATAGCTGCGAATCCCATCATCCTAGGTCCTTGGATGAGTCTAGTAGAAATTGCATTATGATGTTTGGGTTCAAACCTTCAAAACTGATGCACTATCTCTATGTCTACGTATACGTAATACAACAAGTTTTAAACTTGAGACCAACCACCCACCCTCACAAAGAACACTTTTTAACCTAGCACAGACTTCAGGAAATTTGACCAAAGTGTGAGGTGGGCCATATGTTAATGTGAGGTGGAGTAGTACACTAGGGTGGCATGGGCCAGAACAAGCATTCACGTCCAGGAGTACGGCACACGCCACCCGCACGACTTCCATCTGACACCATATTTCTTGGAGTCCGTGCTACATCTATCTCTTCAACCTCGTCATTTCTCTAACTCTGCCATCATGCGGCGGGCGAGGTGGGGGTTTGCCGATATTCAGTTTCCTCAACTGCGGTCCCACTTGTAAGGCCAACTCCAACTCACGACCCCGAACAGACCTCTGTGGCTTCGCTCGTGTGGGGGACAGAAGCCATCCCGCGTGGGCGCTAGGTCTGACAGGACAACCTTGTCGTCAGTGTGTGACCTCTATGGCAACCGTCTGCTCCCCACTAGCCTCTTAGTTGACATGTGGTACCGTTCTAACATGTCAATGAGATGATGACGAGTCCTTTTGTACAATTTCCGAAAGGACGTCTATGTAGGCCGGGGCACCTCTTCGTGTACCGTGGCAACCATCCACCGACTCTTCGCCTTTCCCTCTTGATTTGGAACTGCTGTCGCACGCTCTTCATCCCTCCTCCATTTGCTTTCACCCTTCCTTCTGCCATTGTTTGATCATCTTCTCCATGGAGGGAACAGACCAGAACGACCCCGTTATTATTGCCCCGATCTGAATGATGACGTGGTGGAGGAACTCATTGACCGGTGCGACATCATCACCTCAGCTAGCATGGCAGGTTCGTTCAAGACCATTCTTGACTCAACTAATAACATCATTACAAGGAACCCAAGGGTCCAGGAGCAGTTTGATCTCCCCTATCTTCTTCACCGTGACCCTGCTCACTGGCGCGCGGACAACGGAGGCCTGGCCTTGTGCAAGTTGGTGTCGCTTGATAATTATACGTGTGATGTTAAGATGCCATCGCTTGAGGGTAAGGCTTGGGCAGGCGCAAATGGAGATTGGGTTGTTTATATTGGGTACAACTGCGAGTGGGAACTTGTGAACGTGACACTCGTCACCGGGTTCCACTTCCAAAAATCTCAGACTGCCCAGAGGTTGAGCACACCGGTATTCTATGTACGTTCAACTACGATCATGGTGACTGTCATCTACAGAAGATAGCAATTTGCCGAGTTCCCAACCGCTCTTGGGGTTATAGGAATGCTTGTGTTGTCGCTATCTTCGACAAGCTTGTTGCTGTCCTTCAAGGTTCGACTCGATGGATATTGCTCAAAAATCAGTTTCTATACACGGATGAGTATTGTGCTGCAATTCAATACGAGGGTCGTGTGTTTGCTGCCACCACTCGTGACACTGTTTTTGCATGGAATCCTGATGCTTTCGGTACATTTGTCTTGCATCATAATTATAATTGTTTCATCCACATGTATGCGGGTTAGCTAGTTTCCCTTTACTAATTAACCTTCTTGTGTTTTCAAGGTCCTGTGAACATTCCACCACCTATACTTGAAATTTTTTATAACCAAGGGGGAGATGATGATGCTGATGATCACGAGGATGAGGACCCATATAGGAGTACTCAGTGGCGCCTGGCAACTTATTCCGATGGATCACCTCTTCTTGTCTGTATACATGGCACCACTGATGTGACTAAGGAAGTAGGTGTTGTCTCCCATGGTCGCACTCTTCAGACCTATTCCAATATCCGTTGCAGGGTATTCAGGATGGATACTACTGTGCTAGCCCCAACACCTTCTCCCTGGTTTAGTATTGATACTCTTGGAGGAAACTCGCTCTTCCTTGGATAAAACTATCCAATCATGGTGAAAGGCGATCCAGCTACTGTTGACACAACATTACTACCATTTATGAGAAGCTATTGTATCTATACCTCGGGCATTGCTATGCTTCCCTACCGTGGCTATCACAATATGGGTCATGAAATAGGCCGCTTCAGGTTGGATGATCAGTCCTGCGTTGGTCTCGAGATTGACAGTAGCTGGCCCTTCCCAGATAAACTCTTCTGGTTCAAAGCAAGTGTTTCCAACGCCGAGGAGTGGTTGAGCTAAAGTTCATTTCACTGATTGTTATTTGTTGTGTGATGAAAACTTTGGCATTTACTAGAATGTTTTGTTGGAACTATCTATAATCCAACATGTATCCTCGTTGTCGTTGTGTGTTGATGACTTGTTGTATGTAATGAATGGTACATTTGCATATGCATGTCATAATCTCAATTTATAAATGGATTTCGACTCACTTCTTGGAGTGTTAGTGCCGTAGTAGTATAGCCAGCATTCGTAGTAGTATGAATTTTCCACATTACATAGAGCCAACCAATAGTTAGTTCTAGTTAGATCAACTAGAGCTAGGTGTCGCACGGAGGCCAAGAAATATGGTGATAGCGTGATTGCGTGAGGTGGGCTTGTACGTAGTAGTATGATGTAGGCACAGGGCTTGCCGTGTTTCCTACTCCTCCGGTCTAAATGTGGAGAAGATCTGGTCGAGTTCTTCCTCCTTTTGCCGACACATGGGACATCCAACATCCAGGTCGTGTCATGCAAGAAAATGGAGTGGTAGTTGAAGCCACGTGATGTGCATCTTGGGTTAAACTATAAATAGAATCTTACTACTCTTGAGTAACTCCAAAAGCGGCCACCGAAGATCTTTATTGGATTTGTTTTTCATCACCAGCACGTCGAGGTGAAAGATGTGCAGGTTCAGTGGGTCCTCTTGCGTTTTCACTGACATGTGGGACCGCATGTGAGCAAACAGACGATGGGCTCCGCGCGTCTGCTGGCTGGCTGAGAAGAGAGATAGAGGAGGGCTGAGCACGGACTCCAGGAAATTTGTTCTACATAATCAGCACCTCGATATAGGCTTGATATAGTGGGGTGGCATGGGCCATAACTAGCATTCACGTCTAGCAGTATGACACACGCCACCCACACGAGTCCCATCCGACACCAATTTTCTTGGAGTCCATGCTACAGCCATCTCTTCTCCCTCCTGTTTTCTCAGGCATCACGTGGTGGGAGGGGTGGGGGTTTGCTGATAGTCGGTTTTCTCAACTGCGGTCCCACTTGTAAGTGAAAATGCAACACAGCACGCATTCCCCCTTGAGCGGCGTGCTGGTCCAACCGTGCAGGGGCGCGACGTACGTGAACACAGTAGGCTTTTCCTTTTGAACTTGTAACTTGTAAAATTTGGTTCTGCTCCATGGAGCGACCGATAGATAGAAATAATGATTTTCGCTAGAGTAATGAGAAGTTTGGTTCTGGCGCGGTTCATGCATGGAGTACGTACGAAAATTATGAAGTTGATGTGAAAGGTAAGATAATTACTAGTAGTACCATACACTACTACATGGATTTGACGGAAAGATAAAGATACATACGGATCCATCAACGACATCCTCACACCCTAGTGCGCCGGATCACCAACCGACGTGTGAGGAGCAGCGGCGTTGGCGGAGAGCTCAACGTGCTTCTAAACAATGCTGTCCAAGGTTGCCCTCTGGGTCAAGAAGGCCAGCGACCTATCGTCCTCCTCTCGCACATAGTAGTCCTTGTGGACGATTTGTGCGTAGACGTGGGTGATTATGTCGACGGTGTCTTGCTGCGCCAGGCGCTGCGCGGCGAGCGCGGCCTCGAGGTGGACATTCTCCGACGCGACGGCGGGCAGTCGCAGGGCCACCAGTGCATCGAAGAGGTTGTCACCATAGAGGCTGTTGAGGGTGGCGGGCATCGCAGAGCCTGGACGCGTGGGCTGGAGGCGTACGTCAAGGTCATCCGCGAGCTTCTTGACGATGGTGAACTTGTCGAGGAATCCGACGAGGACCTTGTTGAAATAGGAGACGAAGCTGTCGTCCAAGCAGCCTCTCGCCTTGGCGGCCTCAAGCACGACTTGGAGACGTTCCTTGGTGTCGGGCCGCAGGGCGGCGTCATGGACCATCTGGCACAGCCGGCTGATGCTCGCGCTCATCGCCTCCATGGGTCTAGCTTCTAGTCAACTGATCTTGCGATTGGAGTGATCACTCTTGCCCTTGGTTAGGGTGCGTAGGATTTCGTAGATTGGACTGGCGGAGAGCCTTTATATGAGAAGTGCAGACTGCATTGCATTCACATGTGTGTTGGCCAGCTACTCCTTGGCCCTCTACTACACCTGCCTTTGGTTGTATGACAGGTGGGCCAACCACCTGTTGGGCCCACGAGTCATTCACCCAAACGCAGGTGCAGTAAGTCAATGAAGCTGCGTTCCCCTCTGTCCCAAAACACTTAGGCACGGTACATTAACTCCCTCCTCGTTTCTTATTTTGTGACATATCAACCAATGAGAAATGTGGGCCATGCATGCTTTCAATGACTTGAGACTACCAAACATGACATGCAGTGGTTAGTTCATTGCATGTAATCCTATTAATTAGCAAAAAGACATTAAGTTCTCTCGCTTTCCCCTTTGTCTTGGTCATGGTGCACAACCTAAGAGAATGATTAATACTTAATAGTATAGCCAGCTGCTGGCTATATGATTTGCCATGTCATAGTAGAGCCATCACTTGTAGCCACTCATACAATAAGGTTAGCTATAAGGCTGGCTATAAGAGTACTACCTTTTCTCATCTTCTCTCTCTCTTTCTCAATATTTATTGTATATTGGCCTAGGAATCTACATATAGCTAGGCTCTTGCATGAGAGCCCACTCCTCTTTTTCACTTTCTCTAAGATGACTTAGACTAGCCACAGTGGGAGTAACTTCTGCAGTAACATCGAGTCCAACTCAACAAATTTGCTTATGTGGCAATGAGTTAATGAGGAGAGAGGTAGTTTGAGTAACTTAGCTAGTTATTACTGTAACATCACATGTCCCAATGCAATATGAGTCTATAACCTAATAAATGAGGCTTTGCATGTTACCATACTTATGTTACTACCCACTATGAAAGGTAGTACTAGTGTATGTTACTCTTCATTGTGGCTAGTCATACACCTAGACGGAGGGAGTAGTCTCAAGTCATTGGATGCATACGCACCCCACGTCTCGTATTTGTATTGGGTGATTTCTTTTTTTGTGGAAAGAAACAAGGAGCGAGGTGGGTAGTTAATGCACCGCGCCTAAAATTTTTGGGATTACTATTTGGTTTTCATAATGTGACTAATGCACCAGTACGGAGGGAGTACAATAGTAGTCTTTGGTTGCAATTCTTTGTTGGTAGCTTACAAAGTTGAGCGCTCGGTGAGTACAATAGTAGTCTGATTGATGAGACTTCAGATTTGAGCCATCTACCGGAAGGAATAAAACAATACACCATGTATTTATTTACAAAGGGAGCAGTACATTTTTTGTGACATGCATTACTAGATATTGCTAGTCAAATACTAAATCCAGATGGACGTGGTAGTACTATTAAATCCAGACGGTGGTGCTAGTACTACTAGTAGTACTACCAATGTAGTAGCACTGTACTACCCGTTTGTCAAATTATTACATGCTGCTCATCACAGTGAAGTGACAAGACCCTACGCCGTAGATGACACCTGAGTATAGGCGTCGTGTTCGGCATAACACATAAGTTAGCCTCATCGTCTGCAGTCACTATCATCATGGCTATAGAGCTAGCCTAATTACAACTAGCCATGTTCGACATAATGTCCCGTGCGTAGATGCCCGTGCATTGCACGGAACACCAAGATTGGGGGTGGACGGCGCCGGCAGCGGCCATCATGCCAGATTTTTCCATGGCCTTCTAGATGTGGTGGGAGGAGATAAGGCTGATTGTGAGAGACAAGGAATTGTTTGTAAATAGGGAACAAGTGCGGGCATCTTTTTGCAAAACTGGAGAAGTTTGGTTTGTATGCGTCAGATCTAGATCTGACGGCTATTGGTGAAAGATGGCAGTCACAACATCATCACCAACTCAGGACCTCTTTGATTTTGCAGGATTTTGAAAACGCAGGAATAGAACACAGCAATATTACAAGTTTCAAACTGATATTACAAATGTTAGGAGTAATGTTGCACCTACGAAGAGGGAATCTAGGAAGTTTACGTAAGAACTTTCATTACTTTAGGTGGATGCAGCACTATCGTACAAACTAAAATCCACCGCCCTGACAAGTCACTAATGGGAAAATAAATTTTCGAGTCTCTGGCCACTTGATGTTTCAAAAACAAATTCAGCTTCTGTGGAGACTTTGTCATTTAGGCTTAAACGCTTGCGGTGATCAGCACGCCATTCATTGTTGCGCCAGAGAATGCCAAACCTCATTACCTTGAGCACACTTGCCTCCATAACAAAGAACCTGGCCAATTTAATCTCTGATGTGCTGCCTCGGTAGTCGATCAAATCAATTCTGTAAGATGGAGATCAAGGCATTCGATGAGATTGTTATAGTGCATCACATTTTTCACTTTAGAGTCTTTTTTATCTGCAAAAGAAGAGAACATATTAGAGCAGCTAGCTGTATAAGATTGCCGTGTCATCAAGAGGTACCAATATCATTCGCTCATACGATAGGGTTGGCTGGCTAGTGATATTTGTTTTCACACACACACTCTCTCTCTCTTTCTCTCTCTCTTTCTCTTTCCTCTCATTTACCTAGGAGCACGTGAAGAGCTTGGGCATTTGTTGCCTTCCACTATGTGGCCGATGCCATATTTCTCAAAAGTATGCCACATAATGCGCATCGATGTCAAATCAAAAGATTTTGGCACCGCTCTCACGATGTGAGAGAGTTGGCACCGCTGTGCACAGACCCACATGTATAAACAAATCAATCAAACCAACTACACCAGCCTCTCACTCTCCCAAACAAGTATTTTTTATTGCCTCAGTCCTCTCTCCCTCCCACACAAGTGTTTTTTCATTGCGTGAGTTAATTTGGCACCGGAGCAAAGTAAGCTAAAAATGGATAAATACCTTAAGGAACTGGAAGCAGACCCTGATTATAAAGGGCAACCTCCTAAACCATCAGTATTCCTTGTAGGTGACATTGAAACCATTCCCTTGTTGGATCGGAACTATGTTCCCGCGGAGTTAATAGAATCCAAAATCTTCCCCGCCACCACGGTGATCCAAATTGGGGCACCAGGTGAGCAATGGAGGGGCATCGATGCCAAATGCATCACAAGTGAATTTGGCACGTGTTTTGGCCTACATAGTGGAGGGCCGTTATAGCCCACTTTTGTACTACATCGTATTTAGTGTAAAATTTTGACCATAGATTTACCTAAGATGCCAAGATAGCGGATTCAGGCATATTGTTGTTCTACTTTGTAAGGTCATCGAGAATAATCAATAAAATGGCCGCATGCATCTCCTAGATGCAGAGGCCGGGGGTCATCCTTCTTTTCTAAAGATGCCAAGATAGCGGATTCAGGCATATTGTTGTTCTACTTTGTAAGGTCATCGAGAATAATCAATAAAGTGGCCGCATGCATCTCCTAGATGCAGAGGCCGGGGGTCATCCTTCTTTTCTAAAAAAATAGATTTACCTAAGAAAATCCCAATGCATGTCACCAAAAATTATACCATTTGAAATTATGTTCAAATACGAATCCAACGATATAATTTTTAGTGACATGCATTAACATTTTGTCAGTTAAATCTATGGTCAAATTTTGATACTACAAAATAGGAAGAGTAAACCAGGACGGAGGTAGTACTTGCTCTTAGGGTAACCATAGAGTTACTAGTCTAAGTTACTTTCCACTATGACTAGTCTAGGCTACTATAGTAGTACAACAAAAAACGATGCAGGTGATCACGTGAGAAAAAAATACTAAAAACATTTCTTTTGATGCAGTGCGTAGATGCAGTTTTGAACACTACACTTGTCATCGTAATTTGGGAAAATTACGAAAAAATTGAGCTACATTGTGATTACCATTTACTAATAGGAAAGAAGTTTCACCTCGATGAGTAGCTTCTCCATGCACGGAAAGCATGTAAGGAATCCAACAACTTGATCCAGATTGGGGAGATAGATTTTATTGCCAAGATCTTCACTGTGCGCATAGCCTGGGTGAAGCTTATGGGAATCATTTTTTGGAAGATGGTCGTAAATACATCAAGAAGAAATTTAAAAATGTGAATTTCAAGAAGACGGAGAAGAAGATGAGTGCAGTACCTGAACAATTACGGATACAATAAAGAGTTCGGAGAATTTGGCAGACGAGTACACCAACGCTGTCAATTTCGGCGCGTCAATGACCCTGATTTTTGTTGGACCTTCTAGATCAGATACAAGCAATCTCTCAAGGAAAGGCGCATTCTCAATGACCATAACATGGAACAACCGGAGTGATCTCTTCCCAATTGATGTCTTGTTGCGGGGCCAGCAAGACACATAAAACCATCGAAGATTCGTCTAGGTGATGTGGAGGCTAATGAACCTGTGGATCTGCTCAAGACGAAGGTACTCGAGCACAATATAGTTGTGGAGCAGGTGCTCCATAGCCTTGTTTTAGATTCCAACGTCGAAGAGGTCAAGCTGCTTGAGTTGAGGGAGAAGAAGGGCGACGCATCATTAATCTGGGGAAGATAGCAGGAGCTGAATCTGGCGCGGCGCAGCATTGGCGTGAGGCGGAGCACGGACGGCGACAGAGAGCAACATCGTCCAACTTCAAAGCTGAGCTCCTTGACCTCATATAGGGCGGGGCATAAGAACCACTCGTCGAACTTGGCTTGGACCTTGCAGTTGGTACTGAACATGCGGATGTCAAGGCGTCTGGCTGGGCCAGGGTGCGATGAAAGGATCTTGGAGACTGCAGCCATGCGTTTGCAATCCCCATCGCAGGGGCAGCTGTTGACAGTGAGGTTGAGGGGGACGCGGCGCCAGAGAGGGCACCACCGCCGGGAGAGCAGGGCGGTCGCACGGCAGATTTGGTGGGGAGGAGGCCGATGATGACGAGTAGCATGTTGTCGGGGAGACTGCTGATGAAGTCCACGCTCGCCGGATGCGGTTTTGGCTCGAGCCGCCTCCGCTTGTTGGCTGCCTCACCGTCCATCTCAACCGGTGGCGACGCCGGTGTACACGTGTGCTGGTGTGTGTTGTGTGCTGGCCTGCTGGGTGTGCGCGAGTGCGTCCTTCTATGCATGCTGCCGCGCAGTGGTTAATTGTGCGCGAGTGCATCCTTCAGGTGGAAGAAGTGTGTCCTCAATGCGCCCTCAATTTACTAGCATGCGGGGTGCTACCCCAAGTGGTTTCAACTTTGTTTACTTCACCGCATGTCAGATGGGCCTCTAGTTTACTTATTTTCACCCACTGCAACATGGGCCAGCACATGAAGAAAGAGAACACGAGCTGACAAGGCAGCATATGGACTGGTTGACCGGTCAACTAAACAATATACGGAGCTATACACTGACACAATGAGCGTATAATCCGTCGGTATAGAAAGTTTGAGTGAGAGGGGAGGCCCATGAGAGATAGCAGAGAGAGAGAGCTACTCCCTCCATTCGATAATGTAGTGCCAACATTTCTTTAAAGTCAAACTTTTGAAACTTTGACCGAGTTTATAAATAAATTACTTATATCTACAATACCAAAGATAAATGATAGTATAAAGTAAGTACATGTTGTGATGAATCTAATGATCGTTCCAGATGTAAATGTTTTTCTCCACATATACCTGGTCAAACTTTTATGAGGTTTGACTTTTCAAAACATCCATATGCTTATGGACGTGAGGGAGTCCCTAACTAGAGAGAGAGAGAGAGAGAGAAAAGTGTGTGTGCGTGCGGGAAAGAGACATGGACAACACACGATAAATGTAAAGAAAAGGCGTGTGTGTCTTATGCAAACATATCACACATGCATCTTCGACAACGGAAGCAAGGTGAGGAGATAGTGTGTGGTTGTGTGCAACCGAGAGAGAAAGACCCCTAGCACATGGACAAGAGGGGTCTGACAAACAAGGGAGGGAGGTCGAGAGAGACGTACGGAGAAAATGCAGACATGGGGAGGAGAGAGTGTATGTTTGTCATAGAGAGATCCCTTGGAGATCGTGATGGGACTACATGGATGGGAGATTGAGTGACAAGGTGTGTGTGCGATAGAAGATACCCCGAGAGATATCGAGATAAACGTACGGATGGAAGGAGACAATACGTGTGTTCAGATGGCTAGTGAGAGATAATCATACTTAGGGGGGAGTTCGTGCGCCTATGATGGAGTGAGGGATTATGGTACTTAGGGGTGTGTGTGTCACATAGAGAGAGAACAAGGGCAGAGAGTGTTGGATGGGTCTATATGTAGCACGAGCGAGACATGTGTATGTGTGAACGAGGGAGATATAAAGTTTGAGAGAGATAGAGGAGCCCCGATAAGGCCGAGTGGTGCGTCAGATAGTTGAGAGGGGGAAAGAGATATTCCATCCGCTCGATAATGTAGTGCATGTAAATTTTTTAGAAGTCGAACTTTGGAAACTTTGATCAGGTTTACGCAAATGTTATTTATATCTACAATACCAAAGATACATCATACTAAACTACATCTCATGATGAATCTAATGGTATATGTTTGCCGTTCTAGATTTAAATGTTTTTCTCCACGTACATGGTCCAACTTTGTGATGTTTGACTTTTCAATAAATCTATATGCTATGGACCAAAGAGAGTGCCTAAGTCGAGAGAGATCAAGTGCGTGTGAAGGAGAATGAGTGAGTGTGCAAAAAGAGTGTGTGTGAAAGAGAAAGGGACAACAAACGATAAATTAGAGAGAGATAGTGTGTTTTTTAGTTTCTTATGCAAACATATCACATATGCATCTCCGAGATAGAAAAGCGAGGTGAGGAGATACACGAAGATAGCTAGTGCATGATTGTTTGCAATGGAGAGAGACACCCCTATAGCACATGTCCAATAGAGGTCTGGCCAACAAGGAACAAAGGTCGAGAGGGACACATGGAGAACATGGACACATGGGGAGGGATAGAGGGTGTGTTTGTGATAGAGAGATCCCGTCGAGATCGTGAGGGGACTATATGGGTGGGAGATCGAGGGAGGTGCGTGCGCGATAGAAAGATGCCCCGAGAGAAATCAAGATAGACCATGCACATGTTTGTGATGGAGACTAAGATTAGCTAGTCATACACATATAGGGGGGACTATGTGTGCCTACATTTGAGTGAGAGACCATTATACTTGGCTAGGCATGAGATTGTGTGTGTGTGCGTGTGAGATGGAAAGAGAATGAGGGAGAGAGATAGAGTTTTATATGGGTCTATCGAGTGCGAGTGAGATATGCATGTGTATGTGTGAACCAGGTAGATGGAGAGTTTGAGAGAGAGAGGGAAGAGCTCCGAGACGACAGAGTGGTGCGTGAGAGAGTTACGGGCAACGAGCCAAGGAATTTGTGTGCGTACGATTAGTGCACCCAAGATATTTAGCTTGGACTAGAGAATCATACATAGTGTGCGAGAGAGACCTATAGATGGAGTATATATGCATGCGAACAAGAAAGACCCCCCCACACACACAAAGAGAGAGAGAGAGAGGTATAGGGACCAAAAAGGTTTGTGTGTTGGATGCATGTGACGAAATTGAACTTTTTCGGAGAGAGAGAGAGAGAGCAGGAATTCGGAAAGAGGGGGAGGTCGCGTTTTATGCATCAAAGACTAATATAAACCATGTTTCGATATATACTTCCATTCAAATATTTAAATTGTAAAACATGTTGTCTGCAATCCACACATGAACGAAGATATGCGTATATCAAACAAGTTCATTAATTTGACTTTCAACATGTTCATGGAGTACGATAATACTGTACAACATGCTACTCGATTGAGGTGTGCAATTTTGGATTTAGTTCATTATTTTGACCAGGTGAACGAGCTATTTCATTGAATCGAGATATTTCATTTTGGGTTTGATTCCCATTTTTGAGTGGGTCAACTATTTGTCATATAGTAAATCGCTAGCAACGAGCATGTAAAAACACATTACTCCCGAGCATCATCTCTCCATCTAAAATAGAAGTGGCAAGCTAATATTCCAAAATTTGATTCGAATCGACTTGGTAAAGTAGACGTGGATGCTCGTTCTCCGAAAATTTGAACGAACCGTTAAACACCTTCTGCTCAATGGAATTTGCCCGAGCAAATAAATGGGAGATGCGAAATTACCGGCCTATGTGGGATGAGCATCAATTGGCCCGTCGTACATCGAGGGTAGGTTCGTAACTCCATCCAAGCGTGCCTTCTCCTCGACCGAAATGACACGTGCTTCATAAACCGTGGTCGGCAAAACACCCTCTCCTCGCCCGAAATAGCTCGCACCCACTATTTCAAAACACGCTCTCCTCGCCCAAAATTGTTCACGCCCACTATATTTCAAAACATGCCCTCCTCGCCCGAAATTGCTCGCGCCCACTATATTTCAAAACATGCCCTCCTCGCCCGAAATCGCTCGCGCCCACTATTTGGGAGAAGCAAAGTTACTCTACTATCCCCGGCCCTCAGTACACAGACCCAAGCCGAGAAGCCTAAAGGCAGGGGTGGAACTGTAACTCCCCCCACATTTCAGACAAATGCGCCCATAAGACATGGTTCCCCCTCCCAATTCCCCATTCATACCTCGTGGGCACCAAATCAATTTATCCCCGGAAGCTCCCTTCTCCCGAGCCGCGAAACCTCAACCCCTCCTCCATGCGCTCCCCACCACACCAAATCCACTCAAAACATTAATTTCTTCTATAGCATGAACCTTTCTACTAGTAGATCTTTCGGTGTGCCATTGAGAATAATTAACCATAATATATCTAGGAGTTTAGTAGCTTCTCCTAAAGTGATTTCCATAAAAGTGCCTCCCGCGGTCGAATCTAAAAGATTTCTAGAAGCAAAATTCAATCTGGCATAATTTTTTTGTATAGTCATCCAAAGATTCAAACCATGTGTAGGGCAATTACGTATCATTAATTTCATCCTCTCCCAAGCTTGCGCAACATGTTCATGATCAAGTTGCTTAAAATTCATAATATCGTTTCTAAGAGAGATGATCTTAGTGGGAGGAAAATACTTAGAGATAAAAGCATCTTTGCACTTATTCCATGAATCGATACTATTTTTAGGCAAAGACGAAAACCAAGTTTTAGCATGATCTCTAAGCGAAAACGGAAATAGCTTCAATTTAACAATATCATTATCCACATCTTTCTTCTTTTGCATATCACACAAATCAACAAAGTTCTTTAGATGGGTAGCGACATCTTCACTAGGAAGGCTAGAAAACGGATCTTTCATGACAAGATTCAGCAAAGCAGCATTAATTTCACAAGATTCAGCATCGGTAAGAGGAGCAATCAGAGTGCTAATAAAATCATTATTGTTGGTATTGGAGAAATCACACAATTTAGTATTATGTCGAGCCATCGTGACAAAGAATCCAACACACAAGCAAGCAAGAGGCAAACAAAAAGAAACGAACTAGAAAAGAGAAGGGGAATGGAAAAAAAGCGGGCGAATAAAACGGAAAGGGTGAAGTGGGGGAGAGGAAAATGGGAGGAAAATGGCAAATAATGTAATGCGAGGGATAAGAGTTTGTGATGGGTACTTGGTATGTCTTGACTTGTGCATAGATCTCCCCGGCAACGGTGCCAGAAATCCTTCTTGCTACCTCTTGAGCACTACGTTGGTTTTCTCTTGAAGAGGAAAGGGCGATGCGACAAAGTAGCGTAAGTATTTCCCTTAGTTTTTGAGAACCAAGGTATCAATCCAGTAGGAGACTACACGCCAGTCCCTCGTACCTACATAAACAAATAAGAACCTCGCAACCAACGCAATAAAGGGGTTGTCAATCCCTTCACGGTCACTTACGAGAGTGAGATCTGATAGAGATAATAATAAGATAAATATTTTTGGTATTTTTATGATATAGATAGGAAAGTAAAGATTGCAAAATAAAATAGATTGGAAAGTTATATGATAAAAGATAGACCCGGGGGCCATAGGTTTCACTAGTGGCTTCTCTCAAGATAGCATAAGTATTACAGTGGGTGATCAAGTTACTGTCGAGCAATTGATAGAAAAGTGCATACTTATGAGAATATCTATGCATGATCATGTATATAGGCATCACGTCCGCGACAAGTAGACCGAAACGATTCTGCATCTACTACTATTACTCCACACATCGACCGCTATCCAGCATGCATCTAAAGTATTAAGTTCATAAGAACATAGTAACGCATTAGGCAAGATGACATGATGTAGAGGGATAAACTCAAGCAATATGATATAAACCCCATCTTTTTATCCTCGATGGCAACAATACAATACGTGCCTTGCTGCCCCTGCTATCACTGGGAAAGGACACCGCAAGATTGAACCCAAAGCTAAGCACTTCTCCCATTGCAAGAAAGATCATTCTAGTAGGCCAAACCAAACTGATAATTCAAAGAGACTTGAAAAGATAACCAATCATACATAAAAGATTTCAGAGAAGAATCAAATATTGTTCATAGATAAACTTGATCAGAAACCCACAATTCATCGGATCTCGACAAACACACCACAAAAAGAGTTTCATCGAATAGATCTCCAAGAAGATCGAGGAGAACATTGTATTGAGATCCAAAGTGACAGAAGAAGCCATCTAGCTAATAACTATGGACCCGAAGGTCTAAGGTAAACTACTCACACATCATCGGAGAGGCTATGATGTTGATGTAGAAGCCCTCCGTGATCGATTCCCCCTCCGACGGAGCTCCGGAAAAGGCCCCAAGATGAGATCTCTTGGGTACAGAAGGTTGCGGCAGTGGAAATCGGGTTTCATGGTGCTCCCGGATGTTTTCGGGGTATATGGATATATATAGGAGGAAGAAGTAGGTCGGTGGAGCCACGAGGGGCCCACGAGGGTGGAGGGCGCGCCTAGGGGGGGGGGGTAGGTGCGCCCCCTGCCTCGTCGCCTCCTCGTTGGTTTCTTGACGTCCACTCCAAGTCTCCTGGATCACATTTGTTCCAAAAATAACTCCCCCGAAGGTTTCATTCCGTTTGATATTCCTTTTCTGTGAAACACTGAAATAGGCAAAAAACAACAATTTGCACTGGGCCTTGGGTTAGTAGGTTAGTCCCAAAAATAATATAAAAGTGTATAAATAAGCCCATTAACATCCAAAAC
Organism: Triticum aestivum; assembly: GCF_018294505.1. Taxonomy (NCBI): domain Eukaryota; kingdom Viridiplantae; phylum Streptophyta; class Magnoliopsida; order Poales; family Poaceae; genus Triticum; species Triticum aestivum. Next base: position 51,068,132 of record NC_057794.1, on the reverse strand, counting down.
AGAAAATATAATAGCACAGAACAATCAAAAATTATAGATACGTTGGAGACGTATCAGTCGAGCTGCTTGAGTTGAGGGAGAAGAAGGGCGGGGGCGACATTAATCTGGGGAAGATAGTAGGAGCTGAAGCTGGCGCAGCGCAGCGTTGGCGTGAGGCGGAGCGCGGACGATGGCAGAGAGCGACATCGTCCAGCTTCAAAGCTGAGTCCCTCGAACTCATCTAGGGCGGGGAATAAGAACCACTCGTCAAACTTGGCTTGGACCTTGCAGTTGGCACTGAACATGGGGATGTCAAGCCGTCTGGCTGGCCCAGGGTGCGATGAAAGGATCTTGGAGATTGCGGCCATGCATTTGCAAACCCCGCCGTAGAGGCAGCTGTCGACGGTGAGGTTGAGGGGGACGCGGTGCCACCGCCGGGAGAGCAGGGCGGTCCGCACGGTAGATTTGGTGGGAAGGAGGCCGATGATGACGAGTAGCATGTCGTCGAGGAGGCTGCTGATGAAGTCCAGGCTCGCCGGATGCAGTTTTGGCTCGAGTCGCCTCCGCTTGTTGGCTGCCTCGCCGTCCATCTCAACCGGCAGCGACACCGGTGTACATGTGTGCTGGTGTGTGTTGTGTGCTGGCCTGCTGGGTATGCGCAAGTGCGTCCTTCTGTGCATGCCGCCGCGTAGTGGTGAATTGTGCGCGAGCGCGTCCTTCACGCGGAAGAAGTGTGTCCTCAATGCGCCCCAATTTACTAGCGTGCGGGGTGCTACCCCGAGTGGTTTCAACTTTGTTTACTTCACCGCGTGTCAGATGGGCCTCTAGTTTACTTATTTTCACCCACTGCCACATGGGCCAGCATACGAAGATAGAGAACACGAGCTGACAAGGCAGCATGTGGACTGGTTGACCGGTTAACTAAACAATATACGGAGCTATACCCTGACACAATGAGCGTATAATCCATCGGTATAGAAAGTTCGAGTGATAGGGGAGGCCCATGAGAGATAGCAGAGAGAGAGAAAGAGCTACTCCCTCCATTCGATAATGTAGTGCCAACATTTTTTTAAAGTCAAACTTTTGAAACTTTGACCAAGTTTATAAAGAAATTACTTATATCTACAATACCAAAGGTAAATGATAGTATGAAGTAAGTACATGTTGTGATTAATCTAATGATCGTTCCAGATGTAAATGTTTTTCTCCACATATACCTGGTCAAACTTTTATAAGGTTTGACTTTTCAAAACATCCATATGCTTATGGATGTGAGGGAGTCCCTAACTAGAGAGAGAGAGTGAGTGAAATAGAAAGAGTGAGTGAAAAAGTGTGTGTGCATGTGTGAAAGAGACATGGACAACACACGATAAAAACAGAGAAAAGGCGTGTGTGTCTTATGCAAACATATCACACATGCATCTTTGACAATGGAAGCAAGGTGAGGAGATAGTGCGTGGTTGTGTGCAACCGAGAGAGAAAGACCCCTAGCACATGGCCAAGAGGGGTCTGACAAACAAGGGAGAGAGGTATAGATAGCCGTACAGAGAAAATGCAGACATGGGGAGGAGAGAGTGTATGTTTGTCATAGAGAGATCCCTTGGAGATCGTGATGGGACTACATGGGTGGGAGATCGAGTGACAAGGTGTGTGTGCGATAGAAGATACCCCAAGATATATCGAGATAAACGTATGGATGGAAGGAGACAATACGTGTGTTCCAGATGGCTAGTGAGAGATAATCATACTTAGGGAGGGAGTGCGTGCGCCTATGATGGAGTGAGGGATTATGGTACTTAGGAGGGTGCGTGTCACATAGAGATAGAACAAGGGCAAAGAGTGTTGGATGGGTCTATATGTAGTGCGAGCGAGACATGTGTATGTGTGAACCAGGGAGATATAAAGTTCGAGAGAGATAGAGGAGCCCCAATTAGGTTGAGTGGTGCGTCAGATAGTTGAGAGGGGTAAAGAGATATTCCATCCGCTCGATAATGCAGTGCATGTAAATTTTTTAGAAGTCGAACTTTGGAAACTTTGATCAGGTTTACGCAAATGTTATTTATATCTACAATACCAAAGATACATCATACTAAACTACATCTCATGATGAATCTAATGGTATATGTTTGCCGTTCTAGATGTAAATGTTTTTCTCCACGTACATGGTCCAACTTTGTCATGTTTGACTTTTCAATAAATCTATATGCTATGGACCGAAGAGAGTGCCTAAGTCGAGAGAGATCAAGTGCGTGTGAAGGAGAATGAGTGAGTGTGCAAAAAGAGTATGTGTGTGAAAGAGAAAGGGACAACAAACGATAAATTAGAGAGAGAGTGTATTTTTTTCGTTTCTTATGCAAACATATCACATATGCATCTCCGAGATAGAAAAGCAAGGTGAGGAGATACACGAAGATAGGTAGTGCGTGATTGTTTGCAACGGAGAGAGACACCCCTATAGCACATGTCCAATAGAGGTCTAGCCAACAAGGAACAAAGGTCGAGAGGGACACATGGAGAACATGGACACATGGGGAGGGAGAGAGGGTGTGTTTGTGATAGAGAGATCCCCTCGAGATCGTGAGGGGACTATATGGGTGGGAGATCGAGGGAGGTGCGTGCATGATAGAAATATGCCACGAGAGAAATCTAGATAGACCCTGCACATGTTTGTGATGGAGACTAAGATTAGCAAGTCATACACATATAGGGGGGACTGCGTGTGCCTACATTTGAGTGAGAGACCATCATACTTGGCTAGGCATGAGATTGTGTGTGTGTGCGTGTGAGATGGAGAGAGAACGAGGGAGAGCGATAGAGTTTTAGATGGGTCTATTGAGTGCGAGTGAGATATGCATGTGTATGTGTGACCCAGGTAGATGGAGAGTTTGAGGGAGAGAGGGAAGAGCTCGAGACGACAGAGTGGTGCGTGAGAGAGTTACGGGAAATGAGCCAAGGAATTTGTGTGCGTACGATGAGTGCACCCAGATATTTAGCTTGGACTAGAGAATCATATATAGTGTGCGAGAGAGACCTATAGATGGAGTATATATGCATGCGAATAGAAAGACCCCCCCCACACACAAAGAGAGAGAGATAGGGACCAAAAAGGTTTGTGTGTTGGATGCGTGCGACAAAATTGAAGTTTTTCGGCAAGAGAGAGAGAGATAGAGCAGGAGTCCGGAAAGAGGGGGAGGTCGCGTTTTATGCATCAAAGACTGAAAAAAACCATGTTTCGGTATATACTTGCATTCAAATATTTAAATTGGAGAACCTGTTGTCTGCAATCCACAAATGAACGGAGATATGCGTATATCAAACAAGTTCATTAATTTGACTTTCAACATGTTCATGGAGTACTATAATACTGTACAACATGCTACTCGATTGAGGTGTTCAATTTTGGATTTAGTTCACTATTTTGACCTAGTGAATGAGCTATTTCATTGAATCGATATATTTCATTTTGGGTTTGATTCCCATTTTTGAGTGGGTCAACTATTTGTCATATAGTCAATCGCTAGCAACGAGCATGTAAAAACACATTACTCCCAAGCATCATCTCTCCATCTAAAATAGAAGTGGCAAGCTAATATTTCAAAATTTGATTCGAATTGACTTGGTAAAGTAGATGTGGATGCTCGTTCTCCGAAAATTTGAATGAACCGTTAAACACCTTATGCTCGATGGAATTCGCCCGAGCAAATAAATGGGAGATGCGAAATTACTGGCCTATGTGGGACACACATCAATTGGCCCGTCGTACATCGAGGGTAGGTTCGTAACTTCATCCAAGCGTGCCTTCTCCTCGGCCGAAATGACATGTGCCGAATAATTCATAAACCATGGTCGGCAAAACACCCTCTCCTCGCCTGAAATAGCTCGCGCCCACTATTTCAAAACACGCTCTCCTCGCCCAAAATCGCTCGCGCCCACTATATTTCAAAACACGCCCTCCTCGCCCGAAATCGCTTGCGCCCACTATTTGGGAGAAGCAAAGTTACTCTACTATCCCCGACCCTAAGTACACAGACCCAAGCCGAGAAGCCTAAAGGCAGGGGTAGAACTATAACTCCCCCCACATTTTAGACAAATGCACCATAAGACATGGTTCCCCCTCCCAATTCCCCATTCATACCTCGTGGGCACCAAATCAGCTTCTCCCCGGAAGCTCCCTTCTCCCGAGCCGCGAAACCTCAGCCCCTCCTCCATGCGCCCCCCACCACAGCAAATTCACAGCTGCCCTCCTCTCTAATCCCGAAGACACTATCCATTTGCCGTCATGCACTGGGCCGTGTGCCTCTTACTTCGTGCTGCCGGAGCTGCCTTACGACGGCCGCGTGAACCGTACCGGAGCCGATTCACCCCCGCTGGTGTTCGCGCCGCCGGAGCGGCTCCAACTTTGGACCCGTCCAGAGCCCTGGCGCTGCTTCCCCGTAGTCGTCGACCATCGTGACATCTCTGCTTCCCTGCCGCCGGCAGCCACCGCAACCACGCCGGCCTCACCGACTCGACAGCTGGAGCTGCCTACTTCTCCGGGCCGCCAGATAGGCTGCACCCTCATCTCAAATCACTTTATTTAGGCATCAGTTGTCTGAATTTTTATTCTGGGCCAATCGATTCCCAATGGAAGCAGCACCCCTTGAGCCGGCAGAGCTCCTAGGCTGCCGGTTGGCTGGTGTCTAACGTAAGGGTGCGGGGGCGCAAGTTCGCCGCAGAAGCAGCACTTAGATGGCTATCTTAGAGTTGTGTGGGTTGAAGGTACTACCGCCGCCAGATCTGGATGACGGCGAGTCTTTGTGGATTGGCCCGAGGGCGGCGCAACCACGACAGTGCGGTGGGGCGGGGAGCGGGGTTTTGGTCGGGGCCACGGACGGCGGAGGCAGGCTGCTCTGCCGGTGCTCGCTGGCTCTTCAAGGAAGATTCCGAACAGTGTCAGCCAGGAGGCACAAGACGGCCATCAAGCCATCCGGCATAGATCGGACAGTACCAAAATAAAATAAAATTGTGTGACCCCAATTTAGTCTTCAGTCAACAGATGTGTGACCACTCTCGTACCTTACTATTGATCTCTTAGGGTATTTCTTCAGATCAGAGAGATGTGTCATTCTTAACATTATGCGTTTTCTCCATCTTCAGCCACACCGTCTTTCGATTCACGGCAGCTGCTCCAACAAGGGAAGCATACACCAGAAGGGAGCTATAGTCCCCACTCAACAGTTCCCTGCATCGAATGCATGTGCCCGACATGGACAGCCACAACAACTGCAGGGCCATCGACGAGTTAGCACATGATGCTCACTCCTATGGATGGCAGACATATAGGTTGTACCCTCATCTTACTTGTGTGCAACATTTATGGCTTTGTTATTCATCTAAGCATGGAAAATAGATTATCACATTTCACTGTATATTCATGCTGATCTCTTACGGGTCTTGTTCAGGAGTTAACGTTGTTCCATAGTTCAGCTAAGAGACTTGTTCTTTAGGTAACGTTGTTCCATAGTTATCATCCATCAGCCAATGCTATCCCACAGGATGGTGATTGTAGTAGTATACCACTTCTAGTATAACCTATGTTGTTCCTTAATACTTTTGTGTGCCATGTAGTTAATCTCAAGTACAAACGATACATATTCTGTATCTTTCATCTGTGTTCTCCCTTTAGTTTTTGAGTCCTATTGCTGCTAGTTAACCCCAGTCCTACTATTTATGTCATCTCCTATAGGCACTCATTACATAAATCTAACTATTAGTTGTCTTCCAAGCATGTTAGATATAATTGCACACACTAATTTATCCACAAGAACCTCACAGAGCAATGTAATGGCCAACAAACTTGACGTCAATGATACCCAATATGATGGAACATGTAAATTCTTCACAAGACTTGCAGAAAGATGATGAATCCTATTCACCCCATAAGGTCCTTGCTCTAACTTGGCCCTTGATATGGTACATCATGCATATAATGTCCTGGAGTGCATCTACTCTGTTGCAATGCCTTGTGCTTAGCCTGCTGATCATGCATGTAAATATGGCATGCCTTCCTGTTTTCAGTACCTATTCCATTCATGATAACATGTTTTCAAATTCAAGTACTGTCATTCTACTCTATCGCAATGCCATCTGCTTAGTTTGGACATCATACTTCTCAATATCTTATGCGTTGTTATTCATTAGTATGTACTTCATCTGTCTACCATACCATGTTTTTTACACTGAAGTGTTGTTCTAGTGGTCTCTTGCAATGCCATCTTAGTTTCCCAATCATACACGCATATGTTGCCTTAGTGTTTTTCTGTATGTGTTCCGCTAGCATACAATTTTACATTCAAGTAGTGTTTTTTACACTGTTGTCCTGTCGTATCCCTAGCTCTTACATCATACTCCCCCCGTCCGGATTACATGTCGCAGAAATGGATAAAACTGGATGCATCTAGAACTGAAATACGCCTAGACCCATCCATTTATTTCCGGATGGAGGGAATACATGTCAATATGTCATGCCTTTCTATTCTTCAGTACATATTCCATCTCTGTTGTAGCATGTTTTATAATTAAAGCACCATTGTTCTATATAAGGCATGCAAGGGGAAGACGTCTATGTAAGAATCCTAAGGGTTACAAACCAGGTCTTTGCAAAAGATCCAAACGCCAGGAGATAATAAACCAACTTTAGTTTTCATAGATACTTCTCCAGCACAGAGAAACCCAACTCTCACTGATAATAATCAGATTCCAGTGGCCAAAGAACTAGTCCGCTCCAGTCCAGCAAAAATATGTCAACTCCATTCTCAGAAGTGTGTGCGTATCCTCGCATCATGAAATTTTATAGCATTCTGATCATATTTTCTACATGTTTCTTACACATCTCTCTTTTAGAAAATAAGGTTAAACGATAGAAGACTTCCTCCATTGGGATCGCATTCGAGGAAAATATCTTGCGGGAATTCTCCGTGCTCCAATGCTGATGTAAGTACCTGTTGTATATCACTATATTTTTACATCAGCATGTATTTTGTTAATCTGCGTGAATCCAACCTTTATTTGATCTAAAATTAGTTGTAGCAAAATGTTAAAGGTGCCAATGTTGATTTTTGTAAGGAAAACTACATGGTAGTTTTGCATACTGAGTTGCATGAGTGTACTATCTCATATCATGCACATTACTGAATTGTAGTGCTGCTCTAGTTGCCCATTCATTCATTTTGTCAATGTTGCTTTCATATTACCTTACCTGGCTGATGATAGCTATGCCATATTGTGTTAATTTGGTGTAGGCTAGTTGCCCAAACGTTCGTTGTGTCAATGTTGCTTTCCTATTATCTGACCTGACCAATGATAGCAATGCTAGTGTGTTAATTTGGTGCAGGCTGCTGAAGATAAGAAGACAAACTCTGAAAACAGCAAGGCAACCCCATTGTTTCTTTCCAATAAATTTAGGCCAGGCAATGTGGCAACAACTCATGATTAATCTGTTCGGTTCCCCTCCTAATTTATGTTATGATGCAGTGGTCGAGACACTCTCCACTATCAATAATACAAGTGTGCCGAAATCACCATCTGAATCTGTTCAGTTTCCTCTATCTCGAATGCAACAGAAAAAATGTATGTTTGTGAACCAATTAATGGTTGAAGAAATGATGGAAATGGTGGAGGAATCAGAGGTGCATATTCGTGCGCAACAACAACCGATCAATGTTTTCAGAGACAGTGTAGCAAAGCAGCAAGAACTTGCCCACATGCTTATGGGCGTCATCCACGCTGAGTTGCAGATTCTGACATTGTAGATCATTAGGTTCTTTTCATTTATTTGCACTGGCATCAATCTTTGATTGCCAAGTGGATGTAATTTCCTGTAATATATGCTGGATGTGCAACGTTTTTCCTGTATGCCGTACCTTTGCTTGATAGGTTTTGGTCCTGTGCATTATTGCTCATCGTAATGGGCTCAAATTATATAATTGGGCCTAAAGACATGTACGAACTTTAGTGGTCCCATTAAGTTAACAGGCCGTTACCAGGCCGATAGTTAATGGTCGGCCCTCTTACCTCTTGGGTCGTTAACAGGCCGACATCGAAGCGGGTGACAGGTGGGCCCATTTGATTTCACGGGCTGTTAATAGGCCGTTACTAAGGTCGGGCTACATATGGCGCAACTATACTGTGGGCCTTTAGCAGGCTGAAAGAGACAGCGGGCTCATACTGGATCATGAAGAGCATGGGCCGCTAAGAGGCCGAAAGTCAGGTCGTACAATAATGGCCCAACTGTGTTGTGCGCCTTTAGCAGGCCGAAAGAGAGACCGGGCTGGTATTGGACCATGAAGAGCATGTGATGTAGGGTGGAACCCTAGATGGCCGATCTTTCACGAAAGGAGCGGATCCCGCGAAGAACACGAGGAGAAATCACAAGGGGAAACACTCAAGAACAAATCCAATCACACATCCACTAGACAATCAAACACACAAGATCCACAAGGTACATGAACAACAAAGGGAAAGATACAAGGTAAGGTTCATCTACATGAGGAGGTCTTGAATCCATGAGGGGATCTCCCTGTGAGGGGTCTTGAATCCAAGGGGGATCTTCTCTAAAGAGGGGCCGCGGTCTCTCTCGTGGAGTAGATCCGTAATGGTTGAGCAAAGCTCTATCTCTAATGAGCTACTACTTTGCTAACCCTAGAATGGATGAGGGGGTGGTCTATTTATAGTCTAAGTCATGAAGGGGTAAGTGGGAAAGGGGATACATGGGCCTCAGGCCCTGTCCATGCACGCAGGCAGGCGCCGGATGTCCAAGCTGGGGGCCGGATGTCCGGCTGTTCGCGAAACATCAGATATCCGGGGCACTGGCCGGATGTCCGGCTTGGCGGTGGCCGAATCTGTTCTTCTCTGGATAGGTGTCACCGGATTTTTGGGGTTGGTCGCCGGATGTCTGATACGTCCATTTTGCATGATGCTTTTATATCGATATTTATTGCATTATGGGCTGTTATTTCACTTTATGTCACAATACTTATGGCTATTCTATCTTATTTTACAAGGTTTATATAAAGAGGGAGAATGCCGGCAGTTGGAATTCTGGTCTAGAAAAGGAGCAAATATTAGAGACCTATTCTGCGCAACTCCAAAAGTCCTGAAACTCCACAAAACGTCTTAAAATAAATAAAGAAAAATCCTCGCCAAAGATGAAGGCCTGGGGGCCCACATGCTGCTCACGAGGGTGGGGGCGCCCCCCTAGGGCGTGCCGCCCTACCTCGTGGGCCCCTTGGTGGCTCTCCGACACCCATCTTCTCCTATATGAGGTCTTTCGATGAGAAAAAAATAAGAGGGAACTTTTCGGGATGAGACTCCGCCGCCACGAGGCGAAACCTTGGCGGATCCAATCTAGAGCTCCGACAGAGCTGTTCTGCCGGGGAAACTTCCCTCCCGGAGGGGGAAATCATCACCATCGTCATCACCAACGCTCCTCTCATCGGGAGAGGGCAATCTCCATCAACATCTTCACCAGCACCATCTCATCTCCAAACCCTAGTTCATCTCTTGTATCCAATTCTTGTCTCAAAGTCCGGGATTGGTGCTAGTAGGTTGCTAGTAGTGTTGATTACTCCTTGTAGTTGGTGCTAGTTGGTTTATTTGGTGGAAGATCATATGTTCAGATCCTATATGCATATTATTACCCCTCTGATTATGAACATGAATATGCTTTGTGAGTAATTACGTTCATTCCTGAGGACAAGAGAGAAGTCTTACTATGAGTAGTCATGTGAATTTGGTATTCGTTTGATATTTTGATAAGATGTATGTTGTCTAGCCTCTAGTGGTGTTATGTGAACGTCGACTACATAACACTTCACCATTATTTGGGCCTAGAGGAAGGCATTGGGAAGTAATAAGTAGATGATGGGTTGCTAGAGTGACAGAAGCTTAAACCCTAGTTTATGCGTTGCTTCCTAAGGGGCTGATTTAGATCCACATGTTTCATGCTATGGTTAGGTTTACCTTAATACTTTTGTTGTAGTTGCAGATGCTTGCAATAGAGGTTAATCATAAGTGGGATGCTTGTTCAAGTAAGAACAGCACCCAAGCACCGGTCCACCTACATATCAAATTATCAAAGTATCAAACGCGAATCATATGAACGTGATGAAAACTAGCTTGACGATATTCCCATGTGTCCTCGGGAGCGCTTTTCCTATTATAAGAGTTTGTTCCGGCTTGTCCTTTGCTATAAAAGGATTGGACCACCTTGCTACACTTTATTTACTTTTGTTACTTGTTGCTCGTTACAACCTATCTTATCACAAAACTATCTGTTACCACTTATTTCAGTACTTGCAGAGAATACCTTGCTGAAAACCGCTTATCATTTCCTTCTGCTCCTCGTTGGGTTCGACACTCTTACTTATCGAAAGGACTACGATAGATCCCCTATACTTGTGGGTCATCAAGACTCTTTTCTGGCGCCGTTGCCGGGGAGTGTAGCGCCTTTGGTAGGTGGAATTTGGTAAGGAAAAATTTATATAGTGTGCTGAAATCTACTGTCACTTGTTACTATGGAAAGTAATTCTCTGAGGGGTTTGTTCGGGGTATCTTCACCCCGTCCAGTAGAGCAAAGAGTTTCTCCTCAACCTACTGAACCTATTGAAAATGAAATTCCTTATGAGTATCCTTCGGGTATGATAGAAAAACTGCTAGATAACCCTTTTACAGGAGAAGGAACAAAGCATCCTGATGAAAACTTTAATATATGTGGATGCAGTTTGTGGATTATTTTAGCTTGCAGGTATACCTGCTGATGTTGCTAAGAAGAAGGTCTTCCCTTTATCTTTGAAGGGAGACGCATTGATATGGTATAGGCTATGTGATGATATGAGATCATGGGACTATAAAAGATTGAAGCTGGAATTTCATCAAAAGTATTACCCTATGCATCTTGTTCATCGTGATCACAATTATATATATAATTTCTGGCCTCGCGAAGGAGAAAGCATCGCTCAAGCTTGGGGGAGGCTTAAATCAATGTTATATTCATGCCCCAATCATGAGCTCTCAAGAGAAATAATCATGCAAAGTTTTTATGCTTGGCTTTCTGAAAACAATTGCACCACGCTTGATACTTCTTGTGCTGGCTCTTTTATGATGAAGACTATTGAATTCAGATGGAATTTATTGGATAGAATTAAAAACAACTCTGAAGATTGGGACCTCGACGAAGGTAAGGAGTCAGGTATGACACCTAAGTTTGATTGTGTTAAATCTTTTATGGATACCGATATTTTCCATAAGTTTAGCACTAAATATGGACTTGACTCTGAGATAGTAGCTTCTTTCTGTGAACCTTTTGCTACTTATGTTGATCTCCCTAAGGAGAAGTGGTTTAAATATCATCCTCCCATATAAGTAAAAGTAGCTGCACATATTAAAGTTGAAGAAAAGACTGTCACTTATAATGATCCTATTGTTCCTACTTCTTATATTGAGAAGCCACCTTTCCCTGTTAGAATAAAGGATCATGCTAAAGCTTCAACTGTTGTTCGCAAAAGCAATACTAGAACTTATACACCTCCTGAGCAAGTTAAAGTAGAACCTAATGTTGCTATTGTTAAAGATCTCTTGTTTGATAATATTGATGGGCATGTTATTCAATTCAAAGGTGAAACCGCTAGAATTGCTAAACCTTGTGATAAGGATAAACATAGACCTGTGGTAGGCGTGCCTGTTATTTCTGTTAAAATAGGAGATCATTGTTATCATGGCTTATGTGATATGGGTGCTAGTGCTAGTGTTATACCTCATGACTTATACAAAGAAATTAAGAATGAAATTGCACCTGTTGAGTTAGAAGATATTGATGTTACTATTAAACTTGCTAATAGAGATACTATTGCACCAATTGGAATTGTTAGAGATGTTGAAGTCTTGTGTGGGAAAACTAAATATCCTACTGATTTTCTTGTTCTTACTTCTCTGCAAGATAGCTTTTGTCCAATTATATTTGGTAGACCCTTCTTAAATATTGTCAATGCTACCATAGACTGCACTAAGAATATTGTTACTATTGGCATGGATGATATGGTTCATGAGTTTAATTTCTCTAAATTTAGTAAATAACACCGTGAGGAAGAATTACCTAGTAAGGATGAAATTATTGGTCTTGCTTCTATTGCCGTACCTCCTAGTGATCCTTTAGAACACTATTTGCTAGACCATGAAAATGATATGTTCATGAAAGAAAGAAGGGAAATAGATGAAGTATTCTTTAAACAAGAACCTATTCTGCATCACAACTTGCCTGTTGAAATTTTAGGGGATCCACCTCCACCCAAGGGTGATCCCGTGTTTGAGCTCAAACCTTTGCCTGATAATCTTAAATATGCTTATATTGATGAAAAGAAGATATATCCTGTTATTATTAGTGCTAACCTTTCAGAGCACGAAGAAGAAAGATTATTGAAAACTCTAAAGAAGCACCGTGCTGCTATTGGATATACTCTTGATGATCTTAAGGGCATTAGTCCCACTCTATGTCAACATAAAATAAATTTGGAAGCAGATGCCAAACTAGTTCATGATCCTCAATGATGTCTGAATCCTAAAATGAAAGAAGTGGTAAGAAAAGAAATACTAAAGCTTCTGGAGGCAGGTATAATCTATCCCGTTGCTGATAGTGAGTGGGTAAGTCCTATCCATTGTGTCCCTAAGAAGGGAGGTATTACTGTTGTTCCTAATGATAAAGATGAATTGATTCCACAAAAAATTATCACAGGTTATAGGATGGTAATTGATTTCCGCAAATTAAATAAAGCTACTAAGAAAGATCATTACCCCTTACCTTTTATTGATCAAATGCTAGAAATATTATGCAAACATACACACTATTGCTTTCTAGATGGTTATTCTAGTTTCTCTCAAATACCTGTGTCGGCTAGAGATCAATCAAAGACTATTTTTACATGCCCTTTTGGTACTTTTGCTTATAGACATATGCCTTTTGGTTTATGTAATGCACCTGCTACCTTTCAAAGATGCATGATGGTTATATTCTCTGACTTTTGTGAAAAGATTTGTGAGGTTTTCATGGACGACTTTTCCGTCTATGGTTCCTCTTTTGATGATTTCTTGAGCAATCTTGATCGAGTTTTGCAGAGATGTGAAGAAACTAATCTTGTCTTGAATTGGGAAAAGTGCCACTTTATGGTTAATGAAGGTATTGTCTTGGGGCACAAAGTTTCTGAAAGAGGTATTGAAGTTGATAAAGCCAAGGTTGATGCTATTGAAAAGATGCCATGTCCCAAGGACATCAAAGGTATAAGAAGTTTCCTTGGTCACGCCAGATTTTACAGGAGGTTCATTAAGGACTTCTCAAAAATTTCTCGGCCTCTGACTAATTTATTGCAAAAAGATATACCATTTGTCTTTGATGATGATTGTGTAGAAGCATTTGAAATACTTAAGAAAGCATTAGTCTCTGCACCAGTTGTTCAGCCACCTGATTGGAACCTACCCTTTGAAATTATGTGTGATGCTAGTGATTATGCTGTAGGTGCGGTTCTAGGGCAAAGAGTTGATAAGAAATTAAATGTTATTCATTATGCTAGTAAGACTCTAGACAATGCTCAAAGAAATGATGCTACTACTGAAAAAGAACTCTTAGCAGTTGTATTTGCTTGTGATAAGTTCAGATCCTATATTGTTGATTCTAAAGTAACTATTCAAACTGATCATGCTGCTATTAAATATCTTATGGAAAAGAAAGATGCTAAACCTAGACTTATTAGATGGGTTCTCTTGTTTCAAGAATTTGATTTGCATATTGATGATAGAAAGGGAGCTGAGAACCCCGTTGCAGACAACCTGTCTAGGTTAGAAAATATTCTTGATGACCCACTACCTATTAATGATAGCTTTCTTGATGAACAATTAAATGTTATAAGTACTTCTCGTAGTACTCCATGGTATGCTGATTATGCTAATTATATTGTTGCTAAATTTATACCACCTAGCTTCACATACCAACAAAAGAAAAAGTTCTTCTATGATTTGAGACATTACTTTTGGGATGACCCACATCTTTATAAAGAAGGAGTAGATGGTGTTATTAGACGTTGTGTACCTGAGCATGAACAGGAACAGATCCTACGCAAGTGTCATTCCGAATCTTATGGAGGACACCACGCTGGAGATAGAACTGCACATAAGGTATTGCAATCTGGTTTTTATTGGCCTACTCTCTTCAAGGATGCCCGTAAGTTTGTCTTGTCTTGTGATGAATGTCAAATAATTGGTAATATTAGTAGTCGTCAAGAAATGCCTATGAATTATTCACTTGTTATTGAACCGTTTGATGTTTGGGGCTTTGATTATATGGGACCTTTTCCTGCCTCTAATGGATACACACATATTCTAGTTGCTGTTGATTACGTTACTAAGTGGGTAGAAGCTATTTCAACTAGTAGTGCTGATCATAACACTTCTATTAAAATGCTTAAAGAAGTTATTTTCCCGAGGTTTGGAGTCCCTAGATATTAAATGACTGATGGTGGTTCACACTTTATTCATGGTGCTTTCCGTAAAATGCTTGCTAAATATGATGTTAATCATAGAATTGCATCTCCTTATCACCCACAGTCTAGTGGTCAAGTAGAGTTGAGCAATAGAGAGCTCAAATTAATTTTGTAAAAGACTGTTAATAGGTCTAGAAAGAATTGGTCCAAGAAACTTGATGATGCGTTATGGGCTTATAGAACTGCATACAAAAATCCTATGGGTATGTCTCCGTATAAAATGGTCTATGGAAAAGCATGTCACTTACCTCTCGAACTAGAACATAAGGCATATTGGGCTATTAAAGAGCTTAACTATGATTTTAAACTTGCCGGTGAAAAGAGGTTATTTGATATTAGATCACTTGATGAATGGAGAACCCAAGCTTATGAAAATGCCAAGTTGTTTAAAGAAAAAGTTAAAAGATGGCATGACAAAAGGATACAAAAGCGTGAGTTTAATGTAGGTGATTATGTATTGCTATACAACTCTCGTTTAAGATTTTTTGCAGGAAAACTTCTCTCTAAATGGGAAGGCCCCTATGTTATCGAAGAGGTCTATCGTTCCGGTGCCATAAAAATCAACAACTTCGAGGGCACAAATCCGAAGGTGGTAAACGGTCAAAGAATCAAACATTATATCTCAGCTAATCCCATAAATGTTGAAACCAATATTATTGAAACCGTAACCCCGGAGGAATACATAAGGGACACTTTCCGGAACGTTTCAGACTCCGAAAAGGAATAGGTATGTGGTACGGTAAGTGAACCGACTCCATAACAACTTTTAAGGCAATATTTCTCCATTTTGGAATATTTAGAAAAATAGAAAAATAAGTTGCAGTCCGGGAAGGACACGAGGGCCCCACGAGAGTGGTGGGCGCGCCCTACCCCCTGGGTGCGCCCCTACCTCGTGAGCACCTCGTGTGCTTTCCGGACTCCGTTTTCTTGCACATTACGTATTTTGGTCGGTAAAAATTCATTATATATTCTCCCGAAGTTTTTGACTCCCGTATCACGCAAAAATCTCCTGTCTTTGTTTCGAGCTGTCCTCTTGTAGATTAAATCAACATGTCTTCCCATGATTCGGAAGGAGAAAGCTATGTGGATGATTACTTAGCAAATCCAAAGGTCTATGGATATGTGGAACATAATGGATGGACCACGGAGGAAGAAGAGGACTATGAACCCAAGGGGAAGGAGGAGACGAGCTCAGATGAAGATGAAGCACCATTACCTCAACCTGGGGACATGCACATGAAAGTCAAAAAGTCAAGTCTCCCTGATAGGGTAGAGAAACCGAAGTTCGAGTTTATCCCTTTTCGTCTCTTGCAGGAAAATAAGCAGGACCTATGCAAAAAGATATTAACCTTGGAGTGGGAGATTGATGATCTGAGGGATCAAAATGCTGTCCTCAAGCGCAAATTAAGGGAGAAGCCTAAGCTATCAACTAAGCCAACATCACCACCACCTTCTTCACCGACAAAGGAGATATAATCACATGGGTATGGGCACTCCCCTTGGCAACTGCCAAGCTTGGGGGAGGTGCCCCGGTATCGTATCACAATGACAACTCTTATCTTTACTGTTTTCTTAGTTTGATCCTATTAGTAGTATCTTGATCCAGTAGAATAAAGTTTATGGCATGATCTAGTTTTGAATTTTGCTTTATGATCTCTCTATGTAATCGAGTCTGTGAGCTATATATAATAAAGATTAGTGTTGAGTCAAGGGCTTGATTATTTTGCCATGATCTTGGGTGAATAAAATAAAAGAGAAAAGGAATAAAAAGAAACAAAAAGTTCATATTGATCTTATTGAGAGTAATGACTTCACATAGAAAGAGTATGATGATTAAAAGTTGTTGGGAGTTGTCAGACATAGCTTTGGTCACTGTTGCAATTAATAGGAAGTAATAAGGAAAGAGAGGTTTTCACATATAGATATATTATCATTGACATCTTTTATGATTGGGAGCACTCATTAAAATATGACATGCTAAAGAGTTGATGTTGGACAAGGAAGACAACGTAATGAGTTATGTATTTCTTATATCCGAGATAAAGTATGTTGTCATGGATCCTCTAACTTGTTGAGCTTGCCTTTCCCCCTCATGCCAGCCAAATTCTCAGCACCAAGTAGAAATACTACTTGTGCTTCCAAATACCCTTAAACTAGTTTTGCCATGAGATTCCACCATATCTACCTATGGATTGAGTAAGATCCTTCAAGTAAGTTGTCATCGGTGCAAAACAATAAAAATTGCTCTAAATATGTATGATTGATTGGCGTGGGAGAAATAAGCTTTATACGATCTTGTGATGTGGAAGTAATAAAAGCGACAGACTGCATAATAAAGGTTCATATCACAAGGGGCAATATAAAGTGACGTTCTTTCGCATTGAGATTTTATATATCCAACCATAAAAGTGCATGGCAACCTCTGCTTCCCTCTGCGAAGGGCCTATCCTTTATTATTATCTTCTACCTTATGCTAGAGTCATGGTGATCTTCACCTTTTCTTTTTCATTTTATTCTTTGGCAAGCTCAGCATGTTGGAAAGAACATGATATATATATCTAATTGGATGTAGGGGAGCATGAACCATTATTGTTGACATTACCGTTGAGGTAAAAGGTTGTGGGGCAAAACTATTAGCCCCTATCTTTCTCTATGTCCGATTAAAACTCCGTAACCACAAGTATCGCATGAGTGTTAGCAATTATGGAGGACTAAATGATAGTTGAGTATGTGGACTTGCTTTTTAGATCTGACATAGACTCTTTCCGATGTTATGATAAATTGCAATTACTTCAATGACTGAGATTATAGTTTGTCGGAGCCCAATAAGGTTTATGATTTATACTTTTGCATTATGAATAGATCATCACTTGAACATAAGTAATCATATGACAAAATCTATATATGTTGCTGTTATGAGAATATTCATGATGCCTTCATGTCCATATTTTATTTTTATCGACGCCTCTACCTCTAAACATGGGGGCACATTTATTGTTATCGGCTTTTCGCTTGAGGACAAGCGAGGTCTAAGCTTGGGGGAGTTGATACGCCCATTTTGCATCATGCTTTTATATCGATATTTATCGCATTATGGACTGTTATTTCACTTTATGTCACAATACTTATTGCTATTCTCTCTTATTTTACAAGGTTTATATAAAGAGGGAGAATGTCGGCAGCTGGAATTCTGGTCTGGAAAAGGAGCAAATATTAGAGACCTATTCTGCGCAACTCCAAAAGTCCTGAAACTCCACGGAACGTCTTAAAGTAAATAAAGAAAAATCCTCGCCAAAGATGAAGGCCAGGAGGCCCACACCCTGCTCACGAGGGTGGGGGGCGCCCCCCTAGGGCGCCCCCTACCTCGTGGGCCCCCTGGTGGCTCTCCGACGCCCATCTTCTCCTATATGAGGTCTTTTGATGAGAAAAAAATAAGAGGGAATGAGACTCCACCGCCACGAGGCGGAACCTTGGCGGATCCAATCTAGAGCTCCGGCAGAGCTGTTCTGCCGGGGAAACTTCCCTCCCGGAGGGGGAAATCATCACCATCGTCATCACCAACGCTCCTATCATCGGGAGAGGACAATCTCCATCAACATCTTCACCAGCACCATCTCATCTCCAAACCCTAGTTCATCTCTTGTATCCAATTCTTGTCTCAAAGTCCGGGATTGGTGCTAGTAGGTTGCTAGTAGTGTTGATTACTCCTTGTAGTTGATGCTAGTTGGTTTATTTGGTGGAAGATCATATGTTCAGATCCTATATGCATATTATTACCCCTCTGATTATGAACATGAATATGCTTTGTGAGTAATTACGTTCGTTCCTGAGGACAAGGGAGAAGTCTTGCTATGAGTAGTGATGTGAATTTGGTATTCGTTTGATATTTTGATAAGATGTATGTTGTCTAGCCTCTAGTGGTGTTATGTGAACGTCGACTACATAACACTTCACCATTATTTGGGCCTAGAGGAAGGCATCGAGAAGTAATAAGTAGATGATGGGTTGCTAGAGTGACAGAAGCTTAAACCCTAGTTTATGCGGTGCTTCGTAAGGGGCTGATTTGGATCCACATGTTTCATGCTATGGTTAGGTTTACCTTAATACTTTTGTTGTAGTTGCGGATGCTTGCAATAGAGGTTAATCATAAGTGGGATGCTTGTTCAAGTAAGAACAACACCCAAGCACCGGTCCACCCACATATCAAATTATCAAACGCGAATCATATGAACATGATGAAAACTAGCTTGACGATATTCCCATATGTCCTCGGGAGCGCTTTTCCTATTATAAGAGTTTGTTCCATTTGTCCTTTGCTACAAAAGGATTGGGCCACCTTGCTGCACTTTATTTACTTTTGTTACTTGTTGCTCGTTACAACCTATCTTATCACAAAACTATCTTTTACCACTTATTTCAGTACTTGCAGAGAATACCTTGCTGAAAACCGCTTATCATTTCCTTCTGCTCCTCATTGGGTTTGACACTCTTACTTATCGAAAGGACTATGATAGATCCCCTATACTTGTGGGTCATCAATGTCCTGGCGTTGCTGAGGCGCCGGATGTCCGGGCTGGCACCGGATGTCCGGTCGCTGAAGCTCTTGGCCTTCTGTTGGTGCAGCTCCTGGGCGGCTGCACAGGTGCCGGATGTCCGGTCGCTGTAGCGTCAGCAGCTCCGTCTTCTTCCGTCGTCGCTTCTAGGCTTCCCTCGCAGATCATGTAGTTGTTCCTTGGCGCTTGCACTCCTCGTCATCCGTGAAGCTCCGACAATACCTATGCATGTGCACGGGAGAAGTGTCAAGTAGTATACCATCCTCAAAGGGGTCAAGTGAGCACGTGTAAAGGAGATGATTCACCTTTGTGTATGTGAAGTAGAGGTTGCACGTCTCACTTGCCAAACGGACTCTTGACATGGTGATGTCCATAGGATGCTGCGCATCATCTCCCCTCCCTTGGGAAAGATCCGACCTCGGATCGAAAACCAAATCACCATGGGAAAGAGATGGCTTCGCCATGTAGAAGTGGACGTTCACCAAGTACTTGTCATCTTGAAGCTCGAAATAGGCACTCTCCAATGTCGCACCGTCTTGTGATTCCTTCAAAAGGATTAAGGACAACAAACACTTGGAAAAACAAATGTGGTTAGCATTAGTGCAAAACCAAGCATTCAAGAGGTTATTCACCAAACAAGTGTCGTCATCATGCAAAGCATATGGTGTGACAAAGGATTGTGACATGGCATGCAAGCATATCAATCGAGCACAAGCAAAGATATCATGGGGACAAACATGTAAATGTGAGGTAGTGATGCAAATATGTGTAACACGAGAATAAACATCTACCTCAAAGTCATAGCAAGCATGGGCAAAGTGCTCAATGAAAGGTCTATGGTAGGCATAAGAATCATTCACAACACCAAATAAAATGAAGTGTCTAAACACATGGGTCAAGTGCAAGGTGCATGGGGTGTAGTGAAGATAGTGTGGCACTCAACACAATAAAAGAGCAATTGTTCATCATGTGTGCACTACAAAAAAAAAATACACTTCCGTGATGATACGTGTTTGTCATAGTAGGTCGCGTTTTTTTGTCATGCATGTACATCCATGACAAATTTATGACAGAATCAAGGTAGTCATACCTGTGCTGTCATAGAAGTGTTCCATGACATTACCAAAATTATCATCACGGAAGTGTCCACTTCCATGATGATAAATCGCGCGTCACAGAAGTGCTTTCGTCAAGGGTGACCGACACGTGGCATCCACCGTAATGGAACACCATTAAGCTATCGGGTCGGGTTTTGGATCCGATAACCCGTTAACAGCCCCGACCAATGGGAAATTTCCACGTGTAAAATTCTTATTGGCCGGACAAAACACGTGTCAGCTCGTCAGTGGGTCAGATAGGCGCCTATGATACGTCGACATGTGGCACGGCCCAACAGAGGCCCATTACTGTGAAAAGGCCGGCCCGTTTAACTTGGTTAAAAGGTGGCGGGCCGGCCCATGTAAAGCCTGTTAACGGCCTGTTCGCATATAGCCCATTTACAACCCGCTAACCCAAGGCCCATTACGCCCTATCCGAATTAGGCCCAGTAGCGTCATCTGGGCCACCCAATATGATTCCAGCCCGTTTTCACTTCTGGCCCATGTATGGCCCATGACGTCTTTCGGCCCATATGAGGCCCTATGTAACTCTTGGCCTATTAACGGCCCGTGGTGAAACTGGCCCGCAATGAACAGTGTATCACTTTACACCCATTAACGGCCCATGGTGAAACTGGCCCGTAATGAACATTGTATCACTTTATACCCATTAACGGCCCATTATTCCGTTGGGCCGTTTCCAGCCCATGTTATCTTTCGGCCTTCTCAGAGCCCATTTATTCTTGGGCTCATTTCCAGCATTCGTTTACTTACGGCCTGTTACTGTCATTTTCTGCTTGTGGGCCAAATTCAGCCCGTGGTTACAGTCGGCCCGTTTGTGGTCCGTTAATCCATTGGGCCATTTTCATAGCATCATCAAATACGGCCTATTAACGATGGCCCGTTATGGTCAGCCCATGAACGGACGATTCCAACTCTAGCCCGTTTACGGCCATAATGCGGCCTGTTATTGGCCCATGTTTGGCCATCGATCATACTGCCTGTATAAGGCCCATTGATGATACGGCCCGTAGAAGGCCCATTGTTTCTACGGCCCGTAGAAGGCCCATTGTTTCTACGGCCCGTAGAAGGCCCACTGTTTCTACGGCCCGTAGGAGGCCCAGTGTCACTACAGTAAATATTAGCCCATGGTTATTGTGGCCTAGTTTTAAAAAATAGGTTATTGCAGCTTTGACTTCATGTCGGAGCTGAGCTGAAGCAAGCCTTTCCGCTTTAAGTTGAAACTGAAGAAGTCGAACTGATTGAGGCAGCGACTGCACAGAGGTTGTCTCACACCTGCTGGTGAGTAGCTTCAACTCACTGTCTTCATCAAGACACGACCTTGGGGTCATCTCGCTGTCCTCAAGATGGTTTGGCTCACTATATTCCCTAAAGTTCTGCCTGGCGTAAGAGATACGAGTCTGAAAGAGAAACAAGGAGACACATAACAGGTTTCACAATTATATAAGCAAATAAATGGTCTGTTCTACATAAGGAACATGTTTTTACAACTACAATTCGAAACTGGTAGTTGTTGCAAACATCCAATCAGATGTAAACAGCAAAGCAAACAACAGTGGAGGAAATGATGCCTATCCAAATCTACACTAGAACAAAGTTTGAAGGCTTGAGAAGGATGAACTTACATTACATGTTAACACGGGCTGGACAAAGCCCTTCTCCATGTTGATGGAAGGATAATTCAATAAATTCCTGAAAGAAAATTCTTTATAAGCGTTGCCATTATTCTACATTTTGCAAAGAGTAAATATAGATCAAATAATATTGGAAGAAACAGAGGATAATGAAGCTCAGGTGCAGACTGATGATACATAATCAAATAGCAATTAATTAAGTACAGCGTTACAAGGCAAAAGGGAGAGAGGTACTGACAAGAGCAATGTAGAGCCCATTATTGTTTTGAGATCGTATGATCCTTTGAGCAAGGAGATTCATCTGAAATTAGTTTTCATACAAGAGAGAAGGTAAGGCACAAGCAGAAATTTAGGAGTTTAAATTTTGAATTGATAACATAGACAGTACCTGACACTGGGCTCCCAGCAGTTCTACTAGGGGTTTGGCCACTGGAGTAGGGGTAAAGTGTGGTACAGTTGGGCCTGTGTTTTCTGTGGCTGATGATCTATCTGATTTAACATGTATCACTACCTTTTCCAAATACCTAGTTTGTACTCCTTGACGACCTGCACTCACCCTCTTCCTTTTGGACACCTATTACGAAAGAACAACATTTGGCTGGAAAAACATAGTGTGACGACACATGGAATAGGTACAGAAAATGGATAGGTATGGCATATACTCATATATGATGCTTAAACTAAGCAGATGGTGTAACAAAGTAGAAGTAATGCAAGAGGTCAGAAGCAAAATATGTGCGACCAATACAACTTTGCAAAGTTAGAGCAAGCACCTTGATGGGTGAATAAGATAGGTCATCCCCCACCATGCCAAGTTTGTTAGGCAGTGGATCATTCCGCAATATTCCTCTCGTGCGCCCATTCTCATATTCATTTTGATAATGTTCAATATCTGACATGCATGAAAACATAAAAACAAGTGAGATTTTCTTTGTAATGCAGAAGTGATTCTAATCCAATACTGCCTCCCTGTAAACCCCTTTGTGCTATCTCTACAATTCTTTTAAAAGATGCCATGCATGCTGTAATTTGTTGTGTGCATTAATATAATGTGGCCTACTACTCAAAATATGAGAGCTCCAGAAGTGATGACACTTCACAGATGATAGCTTGAACATATAGTCAAGAAGAAAAAGTAGACCTGACCTGACAGATTCAAAATATACTAAGGGAGAACAACTCGACCTGACCAGTCGACCGCAAGAGAAGAGTATCATCTTAAAGAAGAGCAGAAGAGAAAGCAAATTGAAGATATTACAAGTCTTTTAATACAATGTCGGTTGGCCACCCATGATGAACCAGAGCACACAGAAAAATACTATTCTTTCCGGTCTCTCCATATGTGGCTCACATGCATTTCAAAACTAAAGTAGGAACATTTAGCTAACCAATTAAACATCTCCCAGTTTTACTAATATCAGCAATAATATCGGATATGAATTTGTACAACTAAGCTTGTTTAGCTCGATGGGTGGAGCAGTGCTATTACGACACGAACCACGTAGGCTGATTGTGGTCATCATAAAATGGGGAAAACATAAGCATGATGAGTACAGTGTTGACTGTGGCAGTGGGATGGCAGATCTGAAGCTGCAAACCGCGCAAAGGGTGGTTAGCAACCGATGTTTGCTTTGAAATAACAACTAAGATTTGGTATGGACAAGAAAGTACGATCAACAAGTGACAAAGAAATGCAATTATGCTGTCTCTCTATATGTCGCGACATGCATTTGGAAACTCAAGTGGGACCTTTAGCTAACCAATTAAATGTGTCGGTTAACTAATATCGATGTCATATCACAATCATATTTGAACAACTAAGCTTTCGAATTCTGAGTGTTGTGTTGTTTAGCTTGAAGGGTGGAGTAATGCTAGTACGACAGAAAGCACCTATGCAGATCATAGTAGAGTAGATAAAAGGGGAAAACCCTAAGCATCAAGACAAAAATCAGGAAAGTGGAACTAGCTGGACCAGTGGGTGGCGCACATGCTTTTTGAAACGAATATAGGAACATTAGGTGACCAATTAAACGTTCTCTGTTTTAGTGATATAAGCATCATATCAGATTTGTATTTCAACACGTAAGCTTTGGGTTGAGGTCTTGAGGAGCAGTGCTAGCACGACACGAAGGACCTACGATGATGGTAGTGAATATAAAGGGGGAAACCATAAGCTTTACGAGTATAGTTCCCGTGCCATGGCAGATCTGAAGGTGCAAACCGGACAAAGCTACTTCGCAACCAATGTTTGCTTTCAACTAGCCACTACGATTTGGTACGGACAAGAAAAGTACAGTAAACAAATTACGATCTATTTTCCGGGTGAGATCAATAACTTAAGCACATATGGAAGAGTACCACCTCTCTTGCGACGCCGTGTAGGCCTATGCTGATACGTTGAGGGTGCTGCGGGTGCGATGGCTGTTGGCGGCGGGGAAGAAGACTTTAGACGGCAGATGGCCGGGTCGGGGGATATATCATGTTGCCGTGGACGAGGCGGTCGTAGGAGCGGCAACGGCAAGGTGGACGACAACGCCGATGAAGCGAGAGGAGGCGATGAAAGGATGCTGGTCCAGCGCCGTGGATGAGAGACGTCCATCTCTTGTAGTGGACGACGGGGTAGGGGTAGCGGCTCCGGCAAGGTGGAGGACGATGGGGTGGCGGACGGAGGAGGCTGGCCACAGTGCAGAGGTTGTCGTGCCGCCGACGGTGTATGAAGGGGAAATGGAGGGGAGGGGGGGATCTCAAACTTTGGGACGCGCTTCTCTGAAATGGGGAAAGTTACGAACTTATCCCCCGTTTAAAATTTCGGACATCGCGTCGGTTGGGGATAGGACGGTAATCTCGCATCTCCCAAATATTTGCCGGTAACTATTTCGGGCGAGGAGAGGGTGTTTTGCCGCCCACGGTTGGCGCCCACGGTGTATGAACGGAGCTGACAGGTAGGGCGGTTGTGTCACGTCTGATGGAAGTTACACATCTGCCCCTATTTAAAATATTAGCCTACATCGATTTCGGGCGAGGAGAGGGTGTTTTGCCGCCCACAGTTGGCACCCACGGTGTATGAACGGGGCTGACAGGTAGGGCGGTTGTGTCACGTCTGATGGAAGTTACACATCTGCCCCTATTTAAAATATAAGCCTACATCGATTTCGGACGAGGAGAGTTTGTTTTGCCGCCCACCGTGTATGAATGGGGAAATGGAGGAAGAGACACATGTCTTTTGGACGAGCTTGAATCAAATGTGTTTTGCCGCCCACGTTTGGCGCCCATCGTGTCTGAATGGGCTCAGAGGCCGTTGTGTCACGTCTGATTGAAGTTACTAGTCTACCCCTATTAACAGCAGTATAAATCCTGTCGATAAGGATGTCAAGTGTCAGGGGTAGACAGTAATTTCCATCTCGCAAACACTTGCTTTGAGCAGCCCACAAATTATAGTGGGTGTTTAGCTGCTTCGTTCAAAACTTGGGAGAATTAGCATTCACGTTTGCCCTGGGACCTGGCAAACTAAATTCAAATCCAATTTGTATTCGATTACGAATATCCATAGATAATTATATGTTTTGTTATTTATTTCTTCAAAACCACAACAAAGATTTATTCCACCTTTATATATGATTATGATTTAGAAATGCCGTGATCTTTGAATTTAGTAGGTTGGATACACTCTGAGTCAAACAGTTATTTCATCTAATACAATATGCTCACACGACAAACAGTTCACCTTATGTCAATCATACAAGTTCTGAGGATTACCTCGCCTAAAAAATTCGGATCATTACAACACATGGACAACATAGGGGGTCTTGCAACATAATCCATTCAGATACATGACACAACATGCAAGTACAATAATCTAATGAAAATTTCAACTGGTATCTAAAGAAGAACCGGGATTATCTTGGGCTTCAGATAGCAGCAACAGCAGGACCTCCTCCGTCTTCAAATGCAACATTCTTACTTCCTCCATTTCTTGGGTTGCTTGCACAATGCGTGCCGCTAATTCCGTAATTTCCAGCCTCAAGATAAATATTACCTCATTCATGGCAGCCACACCATCTCTTTCTGCCTCTAGTAGAGCCTCAAGCACTATAATATTTGTGCTCAGACTGCTCTCCGGTGGTGTTGCCTCTGAACTGCTACCATCTGGTAACATGGATGGCGCACTGCTTCCACAAATAGATTCTGGGGTTGTACATTGTGTCCTAGTGTGAACGGCATCCTGAAAGGTTTCTGCTGGACATCAGTAAGAGATAGTTATCGTATTATCCAGGCAGTAAGCTTACATGGTAAACGATGGACGAATTATTGCCGAGCATGGCAAACTATATTTAAATGGTTCGAAGCAGCATCAACCGAAAAGAAATTAAAATGGTAAGATGAAACTAGGGATGTAAGTGGCAAATAAACGAAATCCGCCAATCCCATCTAGTTAGGTTTTGCTACCTCCCTAGTTCATTTTCCTCAAAAAAGCAAAAACTCTTTTGAACTATCATACCACTAGTGGACTTTAATCGGGATTAAACCGGACCCAGTTGACATCCCTAGTTGAAAGGGAGTGTACAACAGCTATATTTAAGGCATCTAAGCAGTTGAAATAATCTGAGAAAGCACTTAACAGTGTGGCCTCATATAAACTACGAAGACAGTCTTGTGATGAAATTGAGAGGAAAAGTTAAGGACTCAAATGAAATAGGCATGCATTTCTTTACGATAGTACAACATGCACTGCTGACATATTGGCCAACTCAGGTATAGCGTAACAACAAATAAGCATTCGAGCCAAGAAATACAGCAAGGCAGACAACTGAACTATTTGTAATTCGGTAGGATTGTACGTTGAGGGCACAAGCCAAGAAAGCAGCCCACTCGCATTACATTTCACATGTACTAAAACACACTGGCTTACCATATGTTGCTGTGAAGCCTAGCTGCTGTTGCAATGTTCTTTGAAGATATCGTCAGCATCCCGTGGTTGCAAATCTAGTTGTTGTAGTTTATTCTGCACCATCTATTTAGGTAAAATTAATTTTAATCGCATGCACTGGTTCGAATTGATCATCAATGGTTCATCTAAACTAATGAAAGAAGGGTGTGTGCATACACGACAATACTCCCTCCGATTCTTTTTACTTTGCGTACAACTTTTTCTCAGTTTTCTCGTATTAGTCTGCGTGTTGTCGATTCCTAGCGCTGGTTTGCTTTTATGCCCCACCCCATCCGCCTCTGCCCTAATTAATTAGCAAATTAGTCCAGAAAAATTAAACCAGTGCCCTCCTTGGTATGCGGGTCAAGAGTTATGCGCAGAGTAAATAGAATCAGAGGGAGTATATCTGCTTCCCTCTATTTTTATGCTTGTTTGAGGTGCCAGCCCCAAAAGAATAAATATTTTGCTTGATGGGGTTGTCAGCTCCATAATTAATAGAAGCATCAAATTAGTCATGCAACTTGGGAAGATCAAGAACACACAAACAAGTAATGAACAGAGGCTCGGAGCAGTGATGTAATAGCTAGCATCAGAAAATGTAGGGTAAAACGAACAAAAAGCAGCGAAACCACATGCTAGTTTGCTGATGTGTAATTAAGCATAGAGAACATTAAGCAGTCTGATGGAACCAATAGGTGGCATCAGGACAAAACTAAAGCATATTAACTATATGTGCACTGGTATGTAATTTAGCACATGTAACATGTTCACTGATACGTCTCCAATGTATCTATAATTTTTGATTGCTCCATGCTATATTATCTACTGTTTTGGGAAATATTGGGCTTTATTATCCACTTTTATATTACTTTTGGGACTAACCTATTAATCGGAGGCCCAGCCCATATTTGATGTTTTATGCCTATTTCAGTGTTTCGAAGAAAAGGAATATTAGACGGAGTCAAAACGGAATGAAATCAACTGGAGAAGTTATTTTTGGAAGGAAACACACCTGATGGACTTGGACCCCACGTCAGGGGAGACACGAGGTGCTCATGAGGGTGGGGGGCGCCCCCTAGGGCGCGCCCCCTGTCTCGTGGGACCCCCGTGGCTCCTCTGACATCCTCCCTGCACCCATATACACCCATGTGACCTAAAA
Source organism: Triticum aestivum (assembly GCF_018294505.1). Classification (NCBI taxonomy): domain Eukaryota; kingdom Viridiplantae; phylum Streptophyta; class Magnoliopsida; order Poales; family Poaceae; genus Triticum; species Triticum aestivum. The sequence goes on along the minus strand of NC_057794.1, from coordinate 51,040,198 downwards.
CTTCCAGAACGCAACATAGATCGGGAGTTCCACCGCTAGAAGGCTCCGTAGCCACCAAAAACCAATCTAGACCCGTTCCGGCACCCTGCCGGAGGGGGCAATCCTTCTCCGGTGGCCATCTTCATCATCCCGGTGTTCTCCATGACGAGGAGGGAGTAGTTCTCCCTCGGGGCTGAGGATATGTACCAGTAGCTATGTGTTTGATCTCTCTCTCGTGTTCTTGAGATGATACGATCTTGATGTATCGCGAGCTTTGCTATTATATTTGGATCCTATGATGTTTCTTCCCCCCTCTTCTCTCTTGTAATGAATCGGATTTCCCCTTTGAAGTAATCTTATCGGATTGAGTCTTTAAAGACTTGAGAACACTTGATGTATGTCTTGCCGTGGATATATGTGGTGACAATGGGATACCACGTGCCACTTGATGTATGTTTTGGTGACCAACTTGCGGGTTTTGTGACATTGGGAATCTATGCATAGGGGTTGGCACATGTTTTCGTCGTGATTCTCCGGTAGAAACTTTGGGGCACTCTATGAGGTTCTATGTGTTGGTTGAATAGATGAATCTGAGATTGTGTGATGCATATCGTATAATCATACCCACGGATACTTGAGTTGACATTGGAGTATCTAGGTGACATTAGGGTTTTGGTTGATTTGTGTCTTAAGGTGTTATTCTAGTATGAACTCTAGGGCTGCTTGTGACACTTATAGGAATAGCCCAACGGATTGATTGGAAAGTATAACTTTGAGGTGGTTTCGTACCCTACCATAATCTCTTCGTTCGTTCTCCGCTATTAGTGACTTTGGAGTGACTCTTTGTTGCATGTTGAGGGATAGTTTTATGATCCAATTATGTTAGTATTGTTGAGAGGACTTACACTAGTGAAAGTATGAACCCTAGGCCTTGTTTCCACACATTGCAATACCGTTTACGCTCACTTTTATCACTTGTTACCTTGCTGTTTTTATGATTTCAGATTACAAATACCCATATCTATTATCCATATACCACTTGTATCACCATCTCTTCGCCGAACTAGTGCACCTATACAATTTACCATTGTATTGGGTGTGTTGGGGACACAAGAGACTCTTTGTTATTTGGTTGCAGGGTTGCTTGAGAGAGACCATCTTCATCCTACGCCTCCTACGGATTGATAAACCTTAGGTCATCCACTTGAGGGAAATTTGCTACTGTCCTACAAACCTCTGCACTTGGAGGCCCAAAAACGTCTACAAGAAGAAGGTTGTGTAGTAGACATCATTCACTGCCAGAAGGATGGCCCTACAGGTGCAAGCAGGATAACACGTCTCATGAAAAACTGAATGATGCCCTGAAGAAATTCAAAGGTGCGGTGCTTATGCTAGGAAAGTGAACGTAGGCGCCGGCCGTTGGATAATAGTACCTGATTCTCGGCGGCGTATGGGTGTCATTTTCATACTTGATAGCTAGGGATCGTCGATGGTGCTCGTGTTGCAGTTGAGTTTGGGCCGGCTGTCGCCGTCGCTGAAGCGGCTCCGGTGCTATGGTTGCGGCGCCTGTCGACATACAAGAAAGCTCATCTGTGGTAAGTGAACTGTTGCATGATAAAGAGAAAAACCGAAGGAGTACAAATCGAAATAACCTGATGAGGCTGCGGCATTGGTAAAGCAGGGCCGTTGGAGTTGAATATGGCGTCCGTGGAGCGGGTCTGGTGCAGTGGACGAAGGCTTCGGCGGGCGTGTTGTACAGTGCTTTCGGTGAGGCGGATCTGTTGCGGCGGACGAGGGCTTGTATGAAGGGCCAGCGAAGGGGCGGACAAGGGAGTCAGTGAAGGGCCTACGCTGTGGTGGACGAGGGCGCCGGTTAAGCAGATCCGGTGCGGTGGACCATGATGGCGGTCAAGGAGATCTGGAGCGGTGGACAAGCCAGTCGCTGAAGCGGCTCCGGTGAAGTGGTGAGTTGGCAGTTGGGGGTTCCAAGGTGCGGAAGGTTGATCCGGCGGGGTGTGAGGTCCACCGCTGCGGCGGAGGACTAGATTCGGCGGCTTGCCGTGGTTGGGGGGTCGGGGAGGGGAAGGGGAGGGGCTCTGGGGAAGAATGTTGGGGGCAAAGAGGGGAAAACAATGGAGTTACCAAAGCAGCCCTTTTCCGTTCATGTGGCAGGGGTAAAACAGGAATATCGCAGGGCTAAACTTTCGGGCGCGTGATATTTCGATGTGAGCGGGAAGTTTGAAAGCTTTTGGCGCCTAAAACTATAAGTATTCTGCTCTCGTACGGCCGACTATGATATCATGGCAGACAATTTGTTTGTTTTGCACGCAAAAAAATGTGCAAGTTTTGAAAATCAATGTCTCCAACTCGAAACTTAGATTGTCCATTCAATTCAAATATGGATCATTGAGCTACTACAAGCAAATACCATCATACAGTCCAATTCAAATGAAATTCCAAATGTGTTTATCCTAAATATGATGACAAAAGCAAAAATGTGTATGTGTATGAATAAAGTGGATGATTATAAAGTTTGAACATGCCCGTATGTGTATATCTCTAGGTTTGATATATGAATTTGAAATCATGAAATCCCGGCTTAAAAAATGTACCTTCGTTTAAATGAATTACAAAAGCTAATGATGGAGTCGAATTCCAAAATTCCAATCTTAGGTTTGGAATTCTGGTACATCAAGGTATATCACGCATGTTCAAAAGTATCGTTATCTCATAGTACAAACTGTGAAACAAATCGATCAACCATGAGTGCACAATATCTCAATTACGCTAAAGTCCCTCAAATATAGACACCTCACTCTTTATCTGAAGTCAACCCCCCCCCACCACACACACACACACAGAAGTCGTTCTCTCCCCCAAACACCAACACACGAGCACATTAACACCCCTCTCTCTTGTAAAGTCCGGACCCCAACATAGGTCTCTATCACTTTGTCTCTCGGGCATGCACACATCTCTTCCCTCACTCTCTAGGTCTCCCGCTATCGCTCTTACCCAAGCACACGCACTATGTAGAGTGTATATTTCCTATACACACAAAACGTTGCCCCCAAACGTCTATCTCCCTAGTTATGTGGTTCTCGCGCACTCACCTCACACACCACCCCCACTGCAAACAAGCACACTTTGTCTCCTTGTGCACCACTCTCCTCTTTCTATCTCTCCCACATGCGGACCCGCCCCAGCTCCTTCCCTGTATACATATATGTCGTGACTCTTTGCATAGCTCCCTAATGTATAATCGTTCTCGATTTCGCACATTGTTCTCTACACCATCTATTCTAGCTCTCTCATGAAGTCCCTAACACACACGATGACTCGCTTCCCTTGCGTCTCCGTTCATAGGCCAATTTCGGACAACATCAACATTGTCTCCCTATCTATATGCCATTTATGGACACAAACGACCCCTCTCGCCCCCTCTCGTCCTCTCTCTCTCTCTCTCTCTCTCTCTCTCTCTCTCTCTCTCTCCGTCGCTAGCTCTCTCTTTCTCTCGCTCTCACACCCCTCTCCCACACACACACTCGTTGTCTCTTCCAAATAGTCTGCTCCCCCACCTGCACCCGTGCTATCTCGCTACTACACATGTCACACCATTCCCCCTTCCCTTATACTAGGTTTACATCATCAGTGGTCTCTCTACTCCACATACACTCTCTCTCCCTCTCACACACAAACGCGTGCACAAACACACACAGACACGCACAAACACCCATTTACCTGGATCCTCATCTCTCCTCATGTCTGCATGTGTATCTCACACACTCACTCTCTAATTATGTATATGTGTCTCCACGTTACACAACACAAAGCCCCATGTACATGTCTCTCTCTATCCTCCACACACATAGACACAAAGAATATGTTATCATTGCCTCAGTCTCTAACATATCACACACGCACACACACACACACACACTCTCTCTCTCTCACAAACACACTCAACAAGGGTTTCCCCGTGAATAACTTACCGTCTATTCATGAATAGTCATGGCAGTACGGCGAACACGAGACATGAAAAAGAATAAATCTACACGTGCTTAGACCACCTAGTATGACTACTAGGACCAGAGCAAGCCAAAAAGCGCGCTGCCGTCACCCCCTCCTTGTCGGCGACGGGAAAATCTTTGTTTTACACAGTCGAGAAGTCATTGTGCTAAGGCCCCACATGCCGAGGTGTTGAATAGAATGTAGATGCTAGTTTACGGAAGCAAGTATCGATAATATGTTTGTATCTCCATACTTATATTTCTTCTCTTATAAAAAACCGAGTTGGTGATGATGGTACGTGTGCCATCTTGCTATATAGACCGTCCGATCTATATCTGACGGATGGAATTAAACTAAAAGATACCCGCACCCCTCTCCACATTTGTAGACAAGGCCTTCCCTCGTTCATCCTTATCTCCAACAAACCTCATTGTTGAGCAATTAAGAAAGGAAGCCTCTGGAACAAACTGGCCTGGTGGCCGCTGCCGGCATCGTCAATCCCCATGCCTCCGCTCAGTTCGACCACCAACCACCACCACACCCCACTCCTCTTCACCTTATCTCATATTTCTCGAGATATCATTAGTTTTTACACATGGGATTACTCCCGCAAGGGTCAATCACAACAAGTGTTTTATAAAAAAATGCATCTTGATGTTCCGTGCAATCACGGATCTTGCTAGTACTCCTACACAAGACTAAGTTGGTGATGCTAGTGTGTCTGCCATCCGTCGTTTCTGACCATTAGATCTACATCTAACGATTGTGAGGTAAGTTGTTGCCTTTTCTCGCCAACATCCCACTTGTTTACCAATTTGCAGAAAAACCCATAATTAGTATCTTAAAACCAACCACATCCCTCCCTGACCTCACCAAAACAGCCCAAGGAATATATTCTAATTGAAACATAATATATCTCTAGTGACATATGTATATCAAAATTAGAGTGTTTTGTACCAAGTTTGTGAATAAGTATTATTCTAATTATGATTCGTTGCAACGGACATGAACATTGCTAGTATTTCCAACCATGCATTTCTTTTCCTAGTATTCCATAGTTTCGAGTTTTCCATCAAGATATTAGTCACTCATGGTTGATATTTACTTTCAATCTTGTACACATATGCACTATGTAACTAGCCTTGCTTATTGGCTTCCAAAGCTTAACTTTCACTCCTACTTACAATATGTAGAGTATTTAACAAAAAACTACCACTTTCAACCAGCCCTAGGAGGAATCTATTGTACAAAAAATAGCAAAAACATACCCAAAATTTCTTAATCCATGCCAAAAATTACCTAGTACTCCTACTGATATAGGTTCGTTTAAACCCATTTATGACAGGGTTGGCCCACATGTCCGTGCTGACGAGGCAGCTTAAACCAACACATTTTGTTTGACCGTTGACACGAGGGACCCACATCTGACCTTCTATCCTGTTATTCCCCCTCAAATCATTATTTTTCCTGAACATTACTTCAAACAGTACTGATGCGTGTTCGTCGGTGGCGCCGGTGATGAGCGAGTTGGCCGCCGCTCCGCTGGACGGGCCAGACGCTGCGCTGGCCTCCGCACGGGTTGGCAGGCTGGCCCAAGCGTGACTCACGAGTGAGCAAGCCGCCGCATTGGCCTTCGCTCGAGCCAAATGGCTGGCCTTAGCGCGACGCGCACGAGCAAGCCGCCACGCTGCCTTGCCAATCTAGCTAGAAAACCTTGCAGACAAGCAGCTGGACGGAGCTATCTTGGCTAGCTAGCGGCCGCAAGCGCCGGACAGAGCTGGCATCCGGGCTGCCGCAACATGGGCTCCGCACCGCCGGCGGTTTTGACCTTGCCTTCTGCCCGCGGTGGTAGCTGCGTCCCATGGCCGAGGATGACTAGGTGGACTGGCCGGAGGGAGGAGGTCACTCGAGGATTTTTGTTGGTTAGAGCATGTACAATGGTTGATAAGGTAGTCTTATCTTAAGTCTTCCACGTATGCAAGTGGTAGTAGTTTCTTGGCATTTTAGTGGTTTCTTGCATTATTAGAGCAAGTACAATAGAGCTGAGTCAGCGGGCTATAAGAAATAAACTACTACTACATGTTGGCTATAAGATGGGCTGTAGATGACATGGCACTGGCTTATAGCCAGCAGCTGGCTATACTATTAACCATGCTCTTAGGGGTTTCTTGTAAGGAACAATGTACATACTACTAGCGACAAAAGGCGATTCTAGGTTGCGTTGTACTCCAACGAGTACTACTAGTGGTCGCGGGAGTGTATACCTCGTTTTGTTGGTTCGATCCCGGCAGAACGCACGGCGGCCTTTTTTTTAAAATAGTACTACTACACTTCGCTGCGAGCCAATATTTTACACGGGTAGTTTGAGTTTTGAAGTCAAACGGACGTGCGGCCCCACAATCTGGGTGCACTGGACAACCTAGCCACGTGAACGGGTTTTCCTTCCCAGCATCCCGTGGCTCGCGTGCTCGCCCTAGCCGCACCTCGCTTGCAGCTTCTAGCTAGTAGCATATTTAAACTAGCGCCTCCCAATTAAGCCTGAGGAGCCGGAAAAGCCTGGCGGGGCATTGGGAACTGTGCAGTATGGCTCTATACGTAAAGTGCTCTACTACTACTCTGTAGCTTGTGGCGTTGCATGCATGGACTTCACTCCATTATCGGCTCTACTATAAAAGAAATTCCTCTTGTCGTGTCTTTTTTGAAATGGAGGCAAAAGCTTTGCTTCATCTCATTCATAAAGAAGGAACTACTAACAAAGTTCGACGAGATCCATTACACCTCCACAAATGGAAGCGAAAGCCTAGTCTCGCTGTATCAAATAACTCAAATGTTCTGCCCCCGCAGTAACCGTCGCTGATAAACAGGCTGCTAGTGTGTGCGTGAGAGGAGCGGCTGAGTAGGCCAGCTACGTGAGAGGAGCGGCTGAATAGAGCACCGAGAGTACCCACTAGGCCACTACGCAGGTGTACTTCCCCTACATTGATAGTACAACGATGGTTCTAGAGAACAGTAGTACCCTCCACGTCCAACTGTAGCTCCTTGGCCCTGAGATTCAAGAGTTCAAAACTGGTGCACTATACTAGACTAGACTAGAAGTACAGTACATCGCACTACTAGTTGAGAAAAGTAGTACCAGTACTGCTACAGTATGAGTACGTACTCCTCCGTCACATAATGTAAGACGTTTTTTGACACTAGTTGGCGTGTACAAAAAATGGCAAAAACATACCCAAAATTTCTTAATCCACGCCAAAAACTACTACCTAGTGCCAAAAATTTCTTACTAGTGCTATTATTTACAGTACAATGCAATCCCATAACGTTCCATAATCCCGTTCTTTCAAAAAAATCTCTTCTAGAGAGAAGATTTCTATCTCCACGCGAGCTACTCATAGGCCAGCGCCACCGCATGCAGTCATGTGAGAGAGAGGGAGACATCCATGCAGCATGCAGAGAGAGGAGAATGCGGGCGGACAGCCAATGGGCTGCATGGGGCATTTATAGCTGCTAACTCCTCCCATCCATGCGCCAGGGGTATTTCCGTCTAGAAAGCATGCAACGAGCCCCTGCCTTGGTATCCGGGTCTGCTCTTATGCGCAGAGTAAAAAGAATTGGAGGGAGTACTAGTAGTAAATAATAGCCTCACCCCTTCGCTGAGGAACGATCTATAGTTGGAAGGGACGAGGCCCTGCGGTTACTACGCTCTTATCTCCTCCTCGCCAGTTCCCCTCCCCCCGAAGAGAAGGCAGTTCGTCACTGCTCCCATGGATTCGCCAGGCGGTTCTCCTCCTCATCGGGGCTGGGAGACCTTGGACGATGATCCTATGGGAGAAATCGCACGCCTCTCCGACGTCCTCACCGCTGCAAGACTTGGTGCTTGCTGCACCAACTTTTTCAAGACGCTGCTTAAACAGGCCATGCTTGTTGGTGTTCCATGCATCCTCGAGGAGAAGGTTCTTCTATGGGACAATCCTTCAAACAGTCCACCGCTCCCTGGCCATGGATGCACGTTGACTCCGCTAGAGTTGCCGATGTTGAGAGGTAGTCGGATTTTGTCCGATGAGCAGGTTAGCAATGGAGTTTGATCATGTAGTACTTAGTTATTCCATTTCCATCCCGTAATTTCCCCTCTGCCCACCGTATTATATATAGGTCTGGGTCGGTGCCAATGAAGATTGTCTTGCATACCTCCGGCCGGATACCACCATCATTTTGCACAACATCCACAGCAGTGCGGCCGTTTCGGTAGACCCCTTCGCCACCATTGGGATCGGCCTTCCGGACTGGCTGGGCAAGAATACGTATGATGATGCCTACATGAGATTGAAGAAGATAGCAATTGCGTACCCGCCGACAAAGCGATGCGACTACGATGATTACTATCTCATCGCGGTGTTTGACACAAGGATTGCCATCAATGCAGGAGGCAGTAACGGCAGAGGCTGGCGCATGTTGGCGGTGGCAGATTTGTACCCCTACATGTTCGAAGACTCCGCACGCCATCTAGGCCGCATCTTCGCGGTGACAAGCCATGGGACTTGTTTCATCTGGTTGACATCCTACGGTACGGGAGATTACAAACGGAATGCACAAACCATCATTTGCATCCCTAACGGTACTCCATTATTTTGCAGGGACCAGTCATCCCCCGATCAAAATAAGATCGCCAATCCTAGATGTGCATTTGCGTCCGCGATTCGGTCTAACCTGGAACCTTGTAGCTGACTTTGGCATATTGGGATCAACTATCTTAGCAGTCGTTACCCATGGTACCACTGATGTGCAACATGGTCACATAATCTACCACGATCGGACCGTCACCATCTACCCAGGTATTCCATTTTTTAACCCTCTCCCCTTCTCTTTCATTGTTGTACTAGTAGTATACTTTGTAGTACTAGTAGGAGTACTTTTTACCTTGGAGGACGCGTATAGCTAGCTAGGCCCTTGAAGACTTGAACCCACTAGCTGCCACCATTTTTGTTTTTCCATGTCTTACTATCTCATCCATGTAGCCAAGAGTGGCTATATATAATAAGCCGGTTATTTTACTTCCTCTATACCGGAGTAGTACTATTTGCTGCACAGTATTACTGACCGCCACATTTGAGCACAACATTATTATGCATGGACCTTGACTATGTACGTCACCATGTGTCCAGATCTGGGATGCCGCGTGTACCAGATGAACGGCGCCGAGTTCGACCCCCGTGATGCTACGTGGGTGCCGAGGAACACTCTTGGAGAGTACTCGCTTTTCATCGGGGACAGCTACCCCATTGTGAAGCGGATGCCACCTTCCGTGCACGACACGGAAGGCCTGCCGTTCATGAAGCATGGTTGTGTCTTCAGTGCGCACCGCCGGATGAACGACATGCTGGGACACGCTATCCCTGATTTATGCCGCTTCAGCTTGGATGAGTCTCCATCGTGTGGAACCGGACTAGAAAGCTGCGACAATGATTCCTGTTGCCCACCGCTATGGATCGTGCCATCCATGAAGAACACCTGGGACTGGAACCTGGAGGAGGACATGTAGCCCATCTATAACGTGTAAGTGGAGTACGGTAATTGTGAACAGTAGCGCTGTGAATATATGTAGACTAGTCGTGCACAAATTTATCACATGAGTTGGAGATGAACTTGTGTGGCATACTGGCATTTGTCCTTTAGAATTTATTACTAGTAAATGTGTTATGTGTACGTGCAACTTGTGTGGTTGTTGCACGGGCTCCAACACGCTCTTTGAGAAAAAAGGTGGCACAACTTTGGATATACGTGACGTGGCGGCATCATACAGTAGCATCGTTCGCTATAGTTGTACTAGTACACTCCTACTAGGACGACAACTCCTATAAAACCTTGCGCTTGGCTCTTTGCCTCTTCGGGAGGTTCAATAGTTCGTACTCGTGTGAACCTTGCACTTGGCTCTTCGCCTCTTCGGAAGGTCCAACAATGATGATACTACAGTACAATATGCTTCTGGCAATCTGACACCGATTGAACTGCTGCACGTCCACCGCGAGGGCGAGGGCGAGGGAGAGGGAGAGGGAGAGGGAGAGGGAGAGGGCGCTGTAGTCAAAACCCTCTCCTCGTCCTGTGAACCACCGCGCGCGTGGGCAAGGGAGAGGCGTAGTAAGCAAGCTTCTCCTCATTCGGCGAGTTGATGGGACACATCAAAGAAGTACTAGTACTAGTGGTAGTAGTCCATATTGCGTCCTTTCCGATTAATATGGCTTAATTTGAAACGAGAAAAATACACTGGCGGTCAACGTATGTAATAGTACGCTCTTTATGATCACTATATATAGTTTTGCGGCGATTATGCAATCACTAGCTCATCGTAGAGCACCGTATTGCACCCTACAGACCGGCCACATAGTCGACGTGGCACTTTGTTGACTGGTTAAATTGTCACCTGGTTTCTGGGTCCCACCTGTCAGTTGGTAGAGCAAAGAAATCAGTTAAACAAAACTTTACGCAGGCGCGATACGAGTCCAACCCTTGCGCGCGAACCGCCCTGGCTGTGTATGTGAGTGCATGCACGTGTCCTCCCTCGGCCTTCCAACAAAGAGTGTACTACATGATGTACATCTACACTTCCAATGTGTTTAGCCTTTAATCTAAATCGATATTGATTGACTAATGCACCAACTTGTGCTGTAGGTATAGGCTACTTGTCTATCCTTAATTACAACATGCAACAGCCTTCATTTAATCTTCTTATCTCAATGGTCGCATGCACACATAAGTCTGCTACTTTTGGGCGTGAATTATGCCCTGGTCAATGTGTAAATCTCTAAATGTACAGTCTTTCACAAACGTAGTGAGTAGGTTGAGCACTTGAGCGTGAGCGTGTGTGTTGCGTCGTGTGCTGTGTGCCGCATGGGTGCGTGAGTGTTGCATGCGTCCATGTGTACGTGTGAGTGTTGGATGTTTCATGCATGCATGCATGCATGGGGCTTACTCCCTCCCATTGACACGTTCATATTTCAAGCTTCCTCTGTTCCCTCCATATGGTGATACTCCCTCTGTTCCCAAATAGTACGGAGTAAAAGCCTCCCTGTATTCCCAACTACGGAGTATTTGCCTTTCTATAGATTTCAACAAGTGACTAGGTACAGAGCAAAATGAGTGAAGTGAGCATAGAGGCATAGGGATACTGTAGAAAGGAAGTCCTCGCGATCCATTTATTCCCCATCTCGGTCAGAGAGAACTATTCAACTAGTTTCTTCTTCTTCCTCCTCTCTTCCCCATCGTCGGCCGCACACCATTTACCCCCGCTCACTGCTCGCCTGCCCGTGCCATCTTCCTTGGTAGCTCGCGCGTACCATATCCCCCCGCTCACTGCTCGGCCACACGAGGAGAAGCTTCTTTGCTCGCCCGCCCGAATCCACTTCCCCGCTGGCTCGCAGGCACCGAAAACCCCAATGGCAGAACCGACTGACACGCAGAGCCGCGATTGGAATTCCCTCCCCGATGTTCTCTTGGAGCAGATCTGTAGTCGTATGGACCTACTCAGCACCGTCCGTCTGGCCGCATGCTTGATGTCTTTGTACCATCTACTCGTCTACAACCGGCCGGCTCTTTTCAAGACACCCTGCTTGCTGATGCCCGATCCTCGCAGGTGGCCCAGACACCGACTTGACGATCCTACGGAGGTTGCAGTGGTGCCCCTCGACATGCTACCACTACCCGTCCACCTGTCCTTCATGCGCGACCACTACTGGGCGGGCATGAAGGCCAACTAGATCGTCCTCATCCACCACACCGGTAGTCCGTGGGCGTCTCGTGGATATCTACACCCAGCGAGAGATCACCCTTCCATCGTTGGATACCGCCGCCATCGAGACACTCCTGCCTACTACGCACGAGACGCGTCAAGCTTTTGGCTCGACCTCTGTTTGTAGAAAGTTGTAATCTGTGAAGTGCCCACACCATCAAAAGACTACATGGATTACAAGCTCATTGCCTTGTTCAACAAGGGATTTGTCTATCCGGAATCCGGTTGCCATACATGGTTATGGCTCATCATCAATCCTGTTGAGGAAACATTTCTGTCTGATGCTATAGTGCACGATGGCATTGTTTACGTGGTCGACACACAGATTGGCTACCTATATTGGTGGAATCTATCATCGTGTAATTGTTCTATCTCATCTCATCTTTACCTTATGAATATGACTGCCTGTTTATTTGTTACAAATTTAGAATGCATAACATGTCTATAACCACATCATTGCTATATGTTCCTCTCATTTCCTAGATTTTTATGACCACACATGTTATTGTTAGAGTTGACATGAGAACAATTGGCATCTAATGATTGTTAGAATACATATTATGAGCATAACATCATGATTGCTATATGTTACCCTCATTTACAAGATTTTTATAACAACGCATGTTATTGCTTAGAGTTGATATGAGAACAGTAGTATTAAGTGCTATGGTAGAATATGAGTAGGCGCTATCATAGCTGTTTTCCTCTCATTGTTACATGATGTTTGAACCATGACATATTGCTAGAATATGAAAGCCATTGGCTTATTTTTTAACTTGGGGTATGATTATGACCACGACATTGCAATTCACTGTCTATGATATGTGTCACTGTTATAATAATCTTAATTCCACACATACTCTGAACATGATTGTTTATTTTTGTCCTTTTGGTCTCCAATTTGAATTGTTGCAGCAGACGCAAATGCGCTGGCCTTCATGATTCCAGGACTTGGAATGATACCAGCCGATGGGTGGTGGTTTATCGCTCGTTCCGCTGATGGCGGTCATTTGATGCTCATTCGCACGTACCAAATTGACCATACCATTACATCAAACCACATGCAGTACAATCCGTGGGGCGTTCGTGACATTGATGGCTATGGCTGCTTCGTGTTTGAGAAAGATCCCAGCTCCGTTGGGCCAGGCGTATTCAACTGGAGGCGGGTTTACAGCCTCGGCAACCACTCCTTGTTCCTCGGGCTCAATTATCCGATCATCCAACCAATCATCGATCATATCACCGGCGATGATTACTGTGCTATGCAACTTCCATTCGCGACGGGGGGGGGGGGGGCTGTGTTTACACATCATACCATGGGTTTCATGCATCACCATATCCAGAGATTCGTCGACACAGCTTGTTGCCAGATAATCTTCAGTGTGTGAAAGGCATCAAGCTTCCATGCGATGGATGGCTTTTGCAAACCCGACATGCGGCGATGTGGTTCATGCCAACAGCAAATATGCACAACTTGATTCGTGCTGATATCTAGACTGAGCCATGTATTCTGCTGCTGTAGCACGACCCTCTTTTGTTGGATATTATGTACTGTTGTTAGTTTGAAGCACTCCTCTGGTTTGAAGGATAGATACCTTCCTGGGATCAAGTGCATCCTAACTCACCTACATAGGATGTACTGATAATGATGATGGAGATGCTGTGCAGAAGCCATATATATATATATTAGTTAGGCTTCAAGTGCGTACTTGTTAGTTAAACCTATGTATAAGTTGTGACACTAAATACGACTAGTAAGTAGTAGAATAGCAGTACTAGTATACGTCGGTCAAATTATTCATCATGTCCACACATTGAATTGACGTGACAACACGCTGCGTGTGAGGTGACACAAGAATCCCGGCGGCGTGTTCGGGTATTCTGGACTTCAGATTTGGAGTACCACTTATCTGTCGAAATCTTTCATCATTCACTTAAAATAGTCGGTTGATAATACATTAAGTACCATATAACTGGAATTACCGATGCAAGTCGAAGAAGGATTGGCCCGTGCTGCCGGCTGGCGTCAAGTTCGATCCCATGTATCATGAGCTGATCGAGCACCTTGAGGCCAAAGTGAGTGCTGACAGCGCGAGATTTCAGTCTCTCATCGATTTGTTCATACCAACCATCAACAGCGAGCACGACATATGTTACACCCAACTTGAGAAACTTCCAGGCAAGACACCGATCGGCCGTCTACTTGCACAAACATATTCCTTTGTTTATAGCTCTATTTTTCTTTTTAGACGCAGACCTGGTAAAGCAATTACAATTTGACAGTTAATAAAAAGTGAAACAAGTGACTGCAACATGCCAAAGATGTTATGAAAATGCCAACTAGGTACACTAAAACCTGTATTCCACAATACTGCAGGTATCACACTGAGTGGCCTAAGGAAGCATTTCTTCCAGCACAATTCCAGGGTGTTCAAAAGGGGCGCGTGGACGTGTCGCAAGATACAGTCGGAGTGTGGCATGCATGCGATGTGGCACAAGACCGGCAATACCTTGCCGGTGATGGTCAACGGCCGGCATACGGGCAGCAAAAAAGGTTCTGGTGCTGCACACCAACAAGAACTTCGACTAGCAGAGGACCAACTGGGTGATGCACCAGTACCACTTCGGGGACCTGGAGCAAGAGAAGGAGCGGGAGCTGGTCCTCTGCAAGATTTTCTACCAGACGAACACTAGGGCCAGGAGTAAAAAGATTATAAGTTAGTTTGGTATTGGTAGTTGTACTACCTTGTCGTCCGCAAGTTGGTATTGTTGTTAATGATCTTTTGTTATGAACTTGCATTTGCTTCCAACCATCATGCCGAGGGTCGATGTGGATATAAAGCAGAATCATTTGTTCCGAAACGAATTTTCAGGCACCTGATTTTTATTTGATGGGTAGCGTAAGCACCAGCCGTTCGAATTCCCAGTTCTCCAATTTTTTCGAAACAAGTGCATGCACTTATTATCACGATAATAAAACAATATCCGTGCTGCATCCCAATTATCAGTCTGTACTTGCAGAATTCTCTTGTTTATTGAGCACGTATATTGTTTTTTTAGGTCGAGCAAGTTTCAACTGGGCTGTAGATTGCCCAGGGTTGTTTTGTTTTTAACAGGCCCAGCCCATGACGACAACGGGGCACAAAGATCCAGCAGGTATCTACTAGCCTCTGGCCCGCCGACGTTAGTTATATTTTGTCTTACAACATCTGCATGCAGTTTTCTTTACTGAATCAAACACACAACCCAGTTCTATTTTCCTCTTTGAGGGAGTCCTGGATTAGGGGCTGTTCGGATAGCCGGACTATACCTTCAGCTGAACTCCTGGACTATGAAGATACAAGATTGAAGACTTCGTCCCGTGTCCGGAAGGGACTTTCCTTGGCGTGGAAGGTAAGCTTGGTGATACAGATATGTAGATCTCCTACCATTGTAACCGACTTTGTGTAACCCTAACCCTATCCGGTGTCTATATAAACCGGAGGGTTTTAGTCCGTAGGACAACATACAGAACAACAATCATACCATAGGCTAGCTTCTAGGGTTTAGCCTCTCCGATCTTGTGGTAGATCTACTCTTGTACTACCCATATCATCAATATTAATCAAGCAGGATGTAAGGTTTTACCTCCATCAAGAGGGCCCGAACCTGGGTAAAACTTCGTGTCCCTTACCTCCTGTTACCATCCGGCCTAGACGCACAGTTCGGGACCCCCTACCCGAGATCCGCCGGTTTTGACACCGACATTGGTGCTTTCATTGAGAGTTCCTCTGTGTCGTCTCCATCAGGAAGGATGCCTCGCCCCATCTTTAAAGACGGAACCATTGCTTAGGGAGCTTTGGCTGTCAGCCAAACCCTCCGGCTAGGTGGTTTTCTTATGACCGCCTGTTCGGCTTCTACGCCGACGATGACCTCTCGAGCCATCGAAAACAATCTTCATGTCAGCTTGGAACTTGCCAAGCAGTTAGATCCAATGGAGCTCTCCTCCATAAACGAGCTCTTGGATCGCATCGCCGCCCTGGGAGTCGCTACGGATTACGACCAGATTGGGCCTAAATCCGATCTAAGAGAGATTAACTCTCTCCAAGTCACCCATCACGTTGCCGTGGTAGAGGGACAGTGCGGCGACCCTTCATCTATCTTAAGGACTAGCTACGTCCGGATTCCTGATCCCTCCAAGACGGATACCCGCGGAGGGGAGGATATCACTCAAGACCTGAACTTAGAGTCAGGCGACGGGCTGGATTCATTGGACAACATCTAGGAATCCAAATTTTTGAGTTTGGAAACTCCTCGGCCTCTGAGCCTCAGATTGGGTGAGGCTTCGGATTTAATTCCACCCACCCACCCGAACACAAGTGATCTATCCCAAACCAGGCAAGAGCCCGAAGAAACAATACATCATTACTGGGCCAGATTCCTCTTGGTTAGGAACAGGATAAGGGACTGCCGCGAGGAAGACGCAATCTCAATCTTCTGCAATAATTGCACGGACAAGGGAATCCTCAACGCCATAAGTCACCGTGATATTACACGCTTCGCTAACTTGGCGTCCATCGTACGGAAGTACTGTGCGATGGAAACCGCCTGGAAAACCGAAATAAAATTTTGGGACGATCTGGCCCTGAATACAAACCCAGTCCGAAATAAAAGGGTGCATCATCGCCAGACACCCGGGTCAAACACCAAAAAGCAAAAACCCTCTACAGGGCATAGAACCGTACTAGAAGGATGTCTCAATGGACCCTGTAAAATTCACAGTACAGAGGATGCCACACCAACTCACATCCTTAGAGCATGTTGGATACTTTGGCAGGTGGCCAAAATTGGCGAAGATCTCCTAATTCCGGAGGCCACAGAAAGCCACCCCAGAGACACCAATACGGTATTCACAGTCTTCGAGACTTTCGCATCAAATAATATGCAAAAAAGGACACTCCGCAACCTTGCCGAAGTCTACCAAGTAGCAACAGTAAACCCATGGAGTGACACGGCTATTACCTTTAATGCCAGTGATGAACCTAAATTCCGAATAGCTCGAGCACCAGCCGCATTGGTCCTCAGTCCAATAGTGGACGACTTTCGTCTTACCAAGGTACTCATGGACAGCGGCAGCGGATTGAACCTCATTTACGAGGAAACCCTTCAAAAAATGGAAATAGACTGGAACCGCATTGAGTGAAGCAGCACAACCTTTAGAGGAATAATCCCCAGTCAGGAAGCGCGCTGTACAGGAAAATTCACACTAGATGTGGTGTTCGGCACGCTGGATAATTACAGGTCCGAAGAGGTCACATTCCATGTGGCTCCGTTCAGCAGCGGTTATCACGCTCTGCTAGGGCGCAAAGCGTTTACAATCTTCCAAGCAATACCCCATTACAGGTACATGAAGCTCAAGATGCCCAGGCCTAACGGGATCATCACTCTCTCTAGTGATCCGGACATAGCACTCCGCACCGAAAACAAGACAGCCGCATTGGCCCTCGAGGCACTATCCGAAGCCCTAGTGACTGAGGAACTGACTGCGCTGCGCTCCACGGTGAATAGGGACGATGTGGTACTCGAGAAAAGATCCAAGTCCACCTCCTTTAAACCGGCGGACGAAATAGTCAAATTCCAGGTCCATCCAACGGACCCCAATAAAACAGCTTCCATCGGGGCACAGTTAAACCCTGATGTAGACGCCGCACTACGAGAGTTCCTACGAGAGAACTGGGACATTTTTGCCTGGCACCCTTCAGACATGCCAGGAATCCCACGCAGGCTGGCCGAGCACAGCTTAAATATCCTAAAAGGATTCAAACCTGTCAAACAAGCTCTTTGGCGTTTTTCCGAACCTAAGAGACAGGCCATGGGAGAAGAGCTAGCAAAGCTATTGGAGGATGGATTCATCAGAGATATAAAACATCCGGACTGGCTAGCAAACCTGGTGATGGTACCAAAGAAGGACAAATCCTGGCGCCTGTGCGTTGATTTTAAGGACCTTAACAAGGCTTTCCCAAAGGATCCCTTCCCCCTCCCCCGCATCAATTAAATTATCGATGCTACCGCAGGACACGATTCGTTGTGTTTCCTCGACGCATATTCCGGCTACCACCAAATCAAGATGGCAGAATCAGACCAAGCCGCAATGGCATTTATCACACCATACGGCCCATTCTGCTTCAACACAATGCCCTTCGGGCTCAAAAACACCGGCGCAACATATCAACGCATGATTCAGACATGTCTGGCAAACCAGATCGGCAAAACAGTGGAGGCATATGTAGATGATGTGGTCGTCAAAACAAGACATGTCGAATCTCTAGTAGACGACTTGAGGCTCACATTTGATAACCTCCGAACATACGACATCAAGCTCAACCCGGAAAAATGCGTTTTCGGTGTTCCCGCCGGAAAGCTCTTGGGCTTCATTGTATCCGGTAGAGGAATTGAAGCAAATCCAGCCAAGATCCGAGCTCTATCACAATTGGATATCCCAAAGGACCTCAAACAACTACAAAAGTTAACCGGATGCGTAGCGGCTCTAAGTCGCTTTATCTCCCGCTTGGGAGAAAAGGCCCTACCCCTTTACCGCCTCCTTCGGCGCACCGAACACTTCAAATGGACGGATGCAGCCACGGCTGGACTCGACGAAATAAAAGCCATATTGGAAACAAACCCAGTCCTGGCCGCGCCAAACATTGGCGAACCAATGCTATTGTACATTGCAGCAACACATCAGGTTGTAAGCGCAGTGCTCGTCGTCGAACGAGAAACGGATGGACACAAATTCCCCCTTCAAAAGCCGGTCTATTATGTGTCCACTGTCCTCACTCCGTGCAAATCACGGTACCCGCATTATCAAAAGATTGCGTACGCGGTATTCATGGCATCCCGGAAGCTACGACACTACTTTCAAGAGTGTTCAATAACAGTAGCCTCGGAAGTACCACTTAATGATATTATAAACAACCGTGACGCAACGGGCCGGAATGCAAAATGGGCCATTGAGCTCCTCCCGTTCGACATAACTTATAAGCCACGGCGAGCCATCAAGTCGCAAGTTTTGGCCAACTTCGTTGCAGAATGGACGGAGGCCGAACTCCCTAAAGAGCACAGCACATATTCAAATTGGATCATGCATTTTGACGGCTCCAAGATGTTGGCCGGACTAGGGGCTGGCGTCATTTTGACGTCCCCCACAGGAGACACAGTTCAATACGTACTCCAGATTATGTACACAGACTCCAACAATGCAGCCGAATATGAGGCCCTTTTACATGGTCTCCGGATGGCAGTATCCATGGGCATTCAACGCCTAGTGGTGCGCGGGGACTCGAACCTTGCAATATCCCAAATAAATGGAGACTTTGATGCCAAGGATCCAAAAATGGCAGCCTACCGCAACACCGTCCTAAAAATGTCAGCTCGATTCGAAGGGCTTGAATTTCACCATATACCCCGGGAAAATAATCAGGCGGCAGATGTCCCGGCACGCATCGGCGCAAAACGCGATGTAGTCCCCCAAAACATCTTCTTGGAAAGGCTGTTCAAGCCATCCATAGTATGGGAAGGGGAGCCGAACAGTAACAGCCCGGACCCAACCACACTGCCCGACACCGAACATTCTGACACAATCAGAGGCTCTGCCAATGAAATAACACCTTCAGCCCACGTAATAATGGCCGTCATCGCCCTGTGGACAGAACCATTCCTCGCCTACCTTACTAGGCAGGAACTCCCCGAGGACCAAAATGAGGCACACTGCATAGTGCGGCGATCCAAAGCGTACAAAGTCCACGAGGGAGAGCTTTATAAGAAAAGCACTACCGGAGTCCTTCAAAGGTGCATCTCTGAAGAGGAAGGGCGGAACCTCCTGGCTGAAATTCATGCCGGACTCGGCGGTCATCACGCTGCAGCTCGGTCCCTTGTAAGCAAGGCCTTCCGTACAGGCTTTTATTGGCCGACGGCCGGGCAGACGCCCAGGACTTAGTCCAACGATGCGTCGGTTGCTAGCTCTTTGCAAACCAAAGCCATATGCCACCCACCGCCCTCTGAACTATCCCCATCACTTGTCCCTTCGCGGTCTGGGGGCTTGACATGGTTGGACCTCTTAAAGGCGGAACCCACAAGCAAAAATACTTACTGGTCATGGTGGATAAGTTCACCAAATGGATAGAAGCCAAGCCTGTTAAGACGGCCGAATCCGGACCGGTGATAGACTTTTTATCCGGGGTTGTACACCATTACAGCGTCCCCCACAGCATCATCACTGATAACGGCACGAACTTTACGGCCGACGAGGTAAAACTCTGGTGCAAAAACATGGGCATCAAGCTCGATTATGCTTCCGTCTATCACCCACAAACTAACAGCCAGGTCGAACGTGCAAATGGTCTTATCATGAGCGGCATCAAACCCAGATTAGTGCGGTCCCTCAGGGAATCTAACATGCACTGGGTAGAGGAGCTCGACTCCATACTCTGGGGGCTGCGGACCACGCCGAATCGCACCACCGGATACACACCATTCTTTATGGTGTACGGCGCAGAAGCAGTTTTGCCTTGCGACATAATTCATGACTCACCTCGAGTGCGCATGTACGAAGAAAGAGAAGCCGAGCTCGATCGGCAGGACAGTTTGGACGCATTGGAGGAGGAGCGTGACGTGGCAAAAGCCCATTCCGCATTCTATCAACAGCAGGCTCGAAGATACCAAAGCAGAGAAGTACGGGCCAAAAATTACAATGTTGGCGAATTAGTTCTACGCCTGCCGGACAAGAAAAAGGACAAACTCAAGCCCAAGTGGGAAGGTCCCTTCATAATTGACCAAGTCCTGACTGGCGGAGCGTACCGCCTGCGAGATGCATCGGATAACCGACTCGAGCCGAACCCATGGAACGCAGCCCGTCTCCGAAGATTCTATGCCTAGCGCCGGACTCTAAGTTCGTCTCCTTCCTCTGTCCATTTTTTATATACTGTCTGTCTTACATTTCTCTCCTTCTCCCCTTCCTTTCTCTTATAGCCTTTAAAGGCTCATCCAATGACGTGCTATTCGCACTCATTAAACCTGGGGGCTTCTTTTAACAGAAGATTATTTATACGGGCTTCATGCCCAACACATGTGTTACACTTCCGCATGTACCTTTTATTTCACCATTATATGCATCGATATGACTTAAGTTTTGGCCAAGCTGGGTTGCCTGGCTCTTGTGCTTACCCCTACGTTCCTGATTATTCGGCTAGGCGGTAAAGGGAGCACCTCTGCGATTGTTACTGCCGAATCAGCCGGATGTGTACCTCAGACTGGGTGAAGCCGAAAGCTAGCGTTCTTAAGGGAATATTCGGTCGATGACCTAAAAGATGATCTTTTAACTTATATATTTATACACCCCCAGATGCTTTTTCCCGCGTCTTTTTCGCAGAATGGGCATGCACTTTAGGGCATGCCTCCCAGGGAAAGGAACCCCTAACGGAACTATTCTCCCTGGAAGATGTTTCTTACTAACCATGTAATATAACATAACTAGTCGGGCACTTGTCTGTTCACGCACTAATGACCCCTACGCCTGGTCTCCATGCATTCCTCGGTTCTTATATAACCGTATGGGAATTCGGACACACTCCGGACCGTCAGGTCCCGAGGCTGAAGCAAAAAGGTCGGCCATGACAAACGATCTACAATCCGGCTAGAAGGCATTATAAATGTCAATTAAATTACATAGTCATTCTGACTGGTTGTATTCCTCTTCAATACCATCTAACCGACTGTCTAATTTATAGTCCTGCTGGGAATACTTTGCGGCCAATTCTACTTGGCCGTATACTAAGCTTATAGGGATCTCCTTCCCATCGGGCCCCACAGGACTGACCTCGGCCATGTGGTTGGGGTCAGCCTTTGTGTACCGCATCTTTACCATGGCCCAGGCCTCCCTAGCGCCTTGATGGCAGGCCAATATCTTCCACAATTGGAAGCACCACCGTGCTCCCTTTAGCTTCTCCGCAAGCTCTCGAAGACCTTCAGGCATGGAGATGGATGGCCACAAGGCCTGGGCGACGCCTTGCATTGCCTGCCGAACTCGCTCGAGCAGTAGCGAGAGCTCGGGAAGAAGGTCACTCGTAGAACCGGGCATCTCCTCTACAGGACGACCTATTAGCACATCTACAGACATTACTCTGTTAGTTGACTTCCCTGCCGAACTTTTTTCAAAGGTTCGTTCAAGCACTTACTAAATATGCCGCGCCGAAGCCGCTGATTCTCCTTAACGGAGTCCAACAGCTGGGCACGAACATCCTTCAGTTCAACGTCCAGCTTGGTGTTGGCATCTTGGAGATCGTTCTTCTCCCGCCTCACCTTTGTCAGCACCTTCTCACCAGCCTTCAGCTGGCGAAGGAGGTGTTGCCTTTCCGGATTCAATCCCGCGCCATCTGCAATTTCATTTGTCAGATTCGCACCCATGCCGCGCTTCGCAAAATGCTTATCTTTCGAAGTGTATATTACCAGAGGGGGTCTCCTTGGGCTCCCCTGCCGCGGCTAGTGCGGCCCCAAGTTGGGCTTTGCACTCTTCCAGCTCCTGGGACAGTAGGGAATTCTTTTCTATAAAAACCTGCATAACAAATGATCCTTAAATCAGTTATTCTAACTGTTTCAAGTCTCGGGGCTACTGGTATATATATATATATATATATATATATATATATAATTACCAAAAATTTCTTACCCGTATGTCTTTTACGTATTGCTCCGTGGCTCTGGCTAGACCATTTTGAGCGGCACGGAGGTACACATCTCCTGACTTGAAGGCATCTAATGCCTCTTGGGAGAAACAAGCGTCGCAAAAAATTGTCCGGTGACGCTTGTGGTTCATGGCACTCTCCACCTCAGAGTTGGTGGCAGACAACCTGTCCACATCCTCCGTCGGAGGAGCGTCCGGTGCGCGCCTTGTGTTCGCCTCCGCCTCCAGACCAGGCTTTGGAGCCTGGCTGGTGCAGGCGCAATTGGCAGCCTCTCCGAATATAGTCCGGCGAGGTCTCTTTGTCCTGAAGAGAGCACAAGTGATAATATGCCTTAAAGGTATAACACCTGGGATAAGGAGGCACGCCATACCTTTGCACTGACGCCTCGATCCGGACTGCACCTCTTTTCTGCCCACGGGGCCCTGCGGCCCCTCATTGGCTTGTCGCCGCAGGTTCGGCCTCCCGTCTCAGAAACCTCCCCTGCAAAGCTCGTTGTAATCAGGAAACCGAAAACACAAGAGGGCGGAGCCTTATTTGGGCTACAGGGACTTCGATATCAGTTACCTAGGAGGCCGGGATTAGCCCTGGGTAATCGGCCGTAATGGCCACCAAGGCGTTGTCCTTGCTCAATTGATGGAACACTCCATCAATCAGCTCCACAGATACGTCCGGATCCTCTTGAGAGGCCGTGTCGAGGGACCGTCCTGGGTCCTCGGGTTGTGGAGGAGGCCTTTCTATTTCTTTAACAGCCTGGCGCAGTTCCTGTGTTGAAGTCGCTAGACTGAATATTTAAACAATGGAGATATAAAACGGATGGGCAAGATGCGACCACTTACCCAACTTAGAGGATTGTACATAGAAAATCCACCCTTTGGGTCGACGTGGAGAAAATCCTCCTCTTCTCCCTTGTACAAAGTGGACAAGGTCTTTGTTAGAGCCGCAGCCGAATCCGGCCCCTTACGGCCGTAGCGGGTGGCGTCGTCCTCCTCGTTGAAGTCCCACATGGGGTGGCCTCTATACTGCAGCGGCTGCACCCCTCGCATGATGCATGCGGCCATGACCCCGATCATGGTCAGTCTGGAATGAGCTAACAATCTTATCCGGCCCATCAGGTAAATAAAGTCCTTGTCACTTTCCCTCTAAGGGCTCCGTGGATGCCAACTTAGGCTCTTCTTTAGTGGAGCACTGTCGAACTCAGGGAGGCCGATCCGGACAGGATCCGGCAGCGGGACGTCCTCTATGTAAAACCATTCCGAAGGCCAGTCCTCGGACGCCTTCTTTGGGGTTCCGGATAGATATCCGGTCCCGACGATGCTCCACACTTCGGCTCCACCCACTTGATATATTGACCTGTTCTTAGAACGGGGCACGAGGCAGAACAACTCTTTCCACAGCCCGAAATGAGCCTCAACACCCAAAAACAGCTCGCAGAGGGCTACGAAGCCCGCGATATGCAATACGGAGGCAGGCGTAAGATCGTGTAGCTGGAGGTCATAGAAATCCAGGAGCCCCCGGAGAAACGGATGGATTGGAAATCCGAGCCCTCTTATTAAAAAAGGGACAAGGCATACCCGCTCTCCTTTGGAGGGATTAGGGGTACTCTCCGCTTGCTCTCCGCCATTATAGATGGCAAGACCGTCTAGAACCGGGACCATATCGGCCGGGGGAGAAATCCCTTGGTCTGGAGCGTCACTAGCTCGCTATGCGGGATGGAGCATCTCTCCCAATATCCAGGCTTAGGGCTGGAAGGGCGAAGGGAGGAGTTGCGATGGCTGGCCATGGTGGAATGGACCTTTGTCGGATGCGCTCTGATGAACACTCGCGAAGGGGAGAAGGTGTGGCATGGATGTAAATCCTTGTCCCCTTAAATGGGCGGCTCATTTATGCGGCTAGGGGTGTGGATGTAAAAACACTCAGACTTTTCATATTCGTTTGACACGTGGGAGACGACCATTATTGGGCGTAGAAGCCAAGGAGCGCAACATTTACAAGAAATCATACTTTATTCGACAGGTACACGGAATTCGGAAGAGAACCCGCCTTGCAATGCCGAAGACAATCTGCGTGCCAGACTCATCGTCATTGAAGCTTGGTTCGGGGGCTACTGAGGGAGTCCTGGATTAGGGGGTGTTTGGATAGCCGGACTATACCTTCAGCCGGACTCTTGGACTATGAAGATACAAGATTGAAGACTTCGTCCCGTGTCCGGAAGGGACTTTCCTTGGTGTGGAAGGCAAGCTTGGCCATACGGATATGTAGATCTCCTACCATTGTAACCGACTTTGTGTAACCCTAACCCTATCCGGTGTCTATATAAACCGGAGGGTTTTAGTCCGTAGGACAACATACAGAACAACAATCATACCATAGGCTAGCTTCTAGGGTTTTAGCCTCTCCGATCTCGTGGTAGATCTACTCTTGTACTACCCATATCATCAATATTAATCAAGCAGGACGTAGAGTTTTACCTCCATCAAGAGGGCCCGAACCTGGGTAAAACTTCGTGTCCCTTACCTCCTGTTACCATCCGGCCTAGACGCATAGTTCGGGACCCCCTACCTGAGATCCGCCGGTTTTGACACCGACACTCTTGAAACGCATGTCCTACATCCATTTTCTAATCTCTACCTATAGTTTTACTAGTTCATATTTGTCATGGCCATCTCAGGCCCGGCCCTAAAATCCAGGGCCTAGGCCCCATGGGCTTTCCCATGGGCCGGGCTTGGGCCTGAGTTTTGAGCCCACCAGCAGGGCCTAGGCGGGCTTGGGCTTGGCATATTGACATTTTAAGGAAGAGGCCCAACCCATGGCCCTAAGCCCTAAGGGCTTTTCAGGGCTTTTTATCAGATGGACCGGGCTTGGGCTTGAAAAGTAGGCCCAATGGTAGGGCCTGGGAGGGCCTGGGCCTCAGTTTTCTACCATGGGCTTTTTTAGGCCCGGCCTGGCCTGGCCCATGGCCAGATATAGTTCATATACACGTATCATTATATTGAAAACACATAAAATTCCCTTTTCATATTTACATCCTTATTTTTGTTGTTTTTTCCCACCCAGCGCTGATTTTTTTACCACTGGTTTTCCCTTAAACCAACTAAATTGTCCCACGTCTTATTTGCTTACAAAAATAAAACAATTTTTTTGGCAAATCAATAAGTTCTTAAAAAATGTTTATCATTTCGGGATTACAACAGTTTGGACTCCACCGAAATATGCAAAATAAGGTTGGGCTTTTTGACCGTGGCCCTGGGCAGAAAATGGGCTGTAATAAATTACTTAAGAATTAGCAAATGGGCTGCAAATTATAAATAATAGCAAATGGGCTTTATGTCATCTGCCACAGATTTGGAGGCTGACTTGTGGGCCTACTAAGTTCATGCATACACAAGGTTTCTCAAAAAAGAAACTTAGTCAACAATCGACTCTACCAGCGTCAGACCGTTAGATGTCAATCTAACGGCAATCGTGCTTCTTCACACTCTGATCTTCCTGCCCCAGCCGCCCAAACCAGCGCCGTCGGAACCGCGTGCTCCCGCCTCCCGTGGCCGGCAGTGCTGCCGGGGAGGCCTCATGGCCCCATCATACTCGCATCCCTGGCTTGTCTATCCCTCTACTCACCCACACCTCCTGTTATTTTCCGGCGATGGCAGCCGAACCAGTCAACCCTCATACTCTCCATTGCGTGGGCAGCCACTGCCGTGTCTTCCCCGGCTCCGTGTCGTTCCCTTCGTAGGCCTCGCCGTCGTCCACCGCTCTAGTGCTCTCGGCGCGGCATGGTCAACGATGTCCATCCAATGGCCGTAGTGCTTCTTCAACCTCTGGTGTTCTTGCCCCAGCCGCCCAAAGCAGCGCCGGTCGTGCCACATGCTCCTACCTCCCGTGGCTGGCTGTGCTGCTGCGGAGGCCTCACCGTCCGCATACTACTCCAACCGCTGGCCAGGCCATCCGTCCACTCACCCATTCCCCCTGTTATTCTATGGCGACGACAACCTCACACCGCAGCCGAACCAATGAACCCTCGTACTCCTCTTCGCGTGGGCATCCACTGCCGCGTCTTCCCCGGCTCCGCGTCGTCCCCTTCCTAGGCCTCACCGTCGTCCACCGCCGTGGTGCTCTCGGCGCGACGTGGTCAATGTGGTCAACAACCAACTTCCATCGAAAGAGTACTATACATGGAGAGGCTGACAGCTGGGTCCACGGCAGCCGCAAGGAAGTGCCTCCTTATTACGCGCAAAATAATTATTCCTCCACCTGACAGCAGGGACCCACCGGATGGGCCACCAGTATTTCGCGGAAAAAACGTTTCCCCCTTGACTGCTGGGCGGGCCGAAGACGCAGCTGAATGAATTTTTTTCCTGTCATACATATGACACTTCTATGACAATAATTGTGACAAAACCCAGTATCGTCATAGATGTGGTGGGCTCCTACTTCTATGACAAAAACATGATAGAAAATGGGCTTTTCATCCTGGGCGGGCCGGAGACGCAGCTGCATGACATTCTTTGGGCCGTCCATGACGGAAAAAACAGTGGTAGAAGCGAGGGCGAGGAAAATTTCGGGGAGTTCCCGGTTACGGTGGGAGGTCGGGGGCCGAGCGATGCGCGTTTCTCTCGTACACGTACGCACGTTTGTGTGAGGCGTTGGCTCTAACTGAACCCGAGCGAGGCGTTGGGCTCTAACTGAACCCGAGCTATTGCATTGCAGGCTACGCGTTAGTGGACCCGAGTGATCGATCGATGGCTGTTAACTGAACCCGATTGAGCGATTCCTTCGCTACTGCTGCTAACTGAAGCCGATCGATTGGATGAACAGTGAGTGTTGCGGGGCGGGGGGGGGGGGGGTTGGATGAAGAGTGAGCGGTGGCGTCGCCTCTGGATGAACAGAACCCCGTGGTGTGGTTGAGGGCTGGATGAACAGTAGACGGTGGAGGGGTGCCCGTGGAGGGGTGGTTGAACAGGACCCCGTGGTGTGGAGGGCTGGATGAACAGTAGACGGTGGAGGGGTGCCCGTGGAGGGGTGGTTGAATAGTAGCCTGTGGAGTAGCGCGCGGTGGAGGCTGGATGAACAGGAGCCCGTGGAGGCTGGAGGAGGTCGATGGTAGCCCATGGAGGCTGGAGGAGGTCGACGATGGAGATGAACAGTATCCCGTGGAGTCCCGTTTTGCGGTACACCACACCTCTCCCGATCAACAGGACCCCCGTTTCGACCGTAGGAGGTCCGTTTCGTCCGTTTTGCGGTACGCCACACCCCTCCCGATCAATAGGACCCCCGCTTCGACCGTAGGAGGTCCATTTCGTCCGTTTTGCGGTACGCCACACCCCTCCCGATCAACAGGACCCCCGTTTCGACCATAGGAGGTCCGTTTCCTCCGTTTTGCGGTACGCCACACCCCTCCCGATCAACAGGACCCCGTTCTGAACGTAGGAGGTCCGTTTCCTCCGTTGTGCGGAACGCCAGGCCTTGTTTCCATCGCCTGTTCCGTCCAAGCCCTCCCGATGAACACGACCACGCATTCCGTTCCGACCCAGCCGGTTGTCTCCCACGCGTTCCGTTGCCTCCCGATGAACACGACGCATTCTGCTGCCTCCCCATGAACACGACATATTCCGTTGCCTCCCCATGAACACGATGACGATGCTGTTTCTCAGTTCCGACCCAGCCATGTACATGAGCCCTGGCCGTACATATGCGCGAGTAGGCGTTTGAGACCCCACCCGTATGTACACATACGTGGCCGTATTTTCTTTCTTGCACCCTGGCCGCTGTACGTACGTGTACATGCTACGTGTGCGCCTCTACTACGACACTTATGCGACTCTACTACGACACATGCGCGCCTCTACATCCACCAGTATATATGTACGTACACATTCGCGGCCAGAATGACAACGCTACGTACGCTTCGACCAGGTGGGTCCCGACTGTCAGGCACTTCCTTGCCTACGAAGATGTAGCTGATGGGTCCCAGCAGTCAGGGGGCGAATCGTTTTTTTGCCCAGACGCACTTCCTTGCGTGCGAAGATGTAGCTGGTGGGTCCCAGCAGTCAGGGGCAAACAATTTTTCGCGAAATACGGTGGCCCGGCCGGTGAGTCCCCACTGTCAGGTGGAGGAATAATTATTTTGCACGTAATAAGGAGGCACTTCCTTGCTGTGGTCTTGGACCTAGCTGTCAGCCTCTCCACGTATAGTCCACGTCTGATGGTAGCTGTTCCTTGACCACGTTGACCACGCCGCGCCAAGAGCACCAGGGCAGTGGACGATGGCGAGGCCTAGGAAGGGGACGACGCGGAGCCGGGGAAGACGCAGCAGTGGATGCCCACGCGTAGAGGAGTACGAGGGTTCACTGGTTCGCTGTGGTGTGAGGCTGCCGTCGCCGCGGAATAACAGGGGGTGTGGGTGAGTAGAGGGATGGCCTGGCCAGCGGTGGGAGTAGTAGGGGGGCGGTGAGGTGTCCGCCGCATCGCAGCCGGCCACGGGAGGCAGGAGCACAAGGCACGACCGGCACTGGTTTGGGCGGCTCGAGCAAGAAGACCAGAGGTTGAAGAAGCACTACGGCCATTGGATGGACATCGTACGGTCACTGGAGCTAGAATCATGCATATTGACTAAGTTGACAAAGCCCTCCATCCCCGTCAACTTAGTAGGCCCACAAGTCAGCCTGCCACTATACTGGGTCCCAGCTAACAGGGGGAGTATTCATTTTTTTGTGCGTAATAAGGAGGCACTTCCTTGCGTGTGAAGATATAGCTGGTGGGTCCGAGCTATCAGTGGTGGTAACGTTTTTTGCGAAATATAGAGGCCCTTTCGGTGGGTCCCTGATGTCAGGTGGAGAAATCATTATTTTGCACGTAATAAGGAGGCATTTCCTTGTGTGCGGCCGTGGACCCAGCTGTCGGCCTCTCCACGTACAGTCCAGTTCAGATGCATGTCGGTCATTGGACCATGTTGACCAGGCCGCGCCGAGAGCACCAGGGCAGTGGACGACGGCGAGGCCTAGGAAGGGAATGACATGGAGGCAGGTAAGACTCGGTAGTTGTTTCCCACGCGGAGGGGAGTATGACTATACAAGGGTTTTCTGGTTCGTCTATCATTGCCGGAGAATAACAACAGGTGTGGGTGAGTAGAGGGATGGCTAGGCCAGTGATGGGAGTACGGTGGGGCGGTGAGGCCTGCGCGGCAGTAGAGCCGGCCACGGGGAGGAGGGAGCAGGCAGTCCCGCCGGCGCTTGTTTGAGTAGCTGGAGCAGGAACAGCAGAGATCGAAGAAGCACGACGGCCGTTGGATGGCCATCCAACAATCACTGCTTGTGCATCAACCTTTTTTTAGGAAAGCCTCAAATCTATGGAAAACAGCATACAACCCATCTGCCATTATTTCTAATAATTTTCAGCCCATTTGCTAATTATTAAGGGTTTTGTTGGAGCCCATATTCTTTTTGTTAGCATTACAACCCATATTGTGGCCACGGTTAAAAAATTATACGAAATTTTGCATATTTTGGTGCGGTCCTAACTGTTTTTAATCCCGAAATTTCGACTCACATTCAAACTGATTTTAAAAATAAATGTATATAAATATAAAATCCAACAAATTCTCCATGCATAAAAATTAATGTAATTTAAAATCTCGAAATGAAAAAAAAGATATTTGAAACTAATTGCCGGTTTGATGTGTTTTAAAAATGTACATCCCATTTCTCATTATTGATGGGCCATTTTCTCGGCCAGCCGAATGAAAGCTCTCCTCGTCTTGAAAGATTTGCAGCCCAACAGGCCTGACAAAGCGACTTACTTGGCAAATCACAAAAAACTGGGTTGTGGCCGTGGACCCAGCTGTTAGCCTCTCCACTTACAGTACTCTTCCGGTGGGAGTCATTCCTTGACCATGTTGACCATGCCGCACGGAGAGCACCACGGCGGTGGACGACGGCGAGGCCAAGGAAGGGGACGACGTGGAGCCGGGGAAGACGCGACAGTGGAAGCCCGTGCGGAGAGGAGTACGAGGGTTCACTGGTTCGGCTGTGGTGTGAGGATGCTGTCGCCACAGGGCCTGGCCAGCGGTTGGAATAGTAGGGGGCGGTGAGGCCTCCGCGGCAGCACAACCGGCCACGGGAGGGAGGAGCATGCGGCACGACCGGCGCTGCTTTGGGCGGCTGGAGCAAGAAGACCAGAGGTTGAAGAAGCACTACGGCCGTTGGGTGGACATCGTATGGTCACTAGAGCTAGAATCGTTCATATTGACTAAGTTGACAAAGCCCTTCGTCCCCGTCAACTTAGTAGGTCCACAAGTCAGCCTCCCACCAAGGTGGGTCCCAGCTAGCCGGGGGAGTATTCATTTTTTGTGCGTAATAAGGAGGCACTCCCAGTGGATCCGAGCTGATAGCGGGGGGAACATTTTTTCGCGAAATACGGTGGCCCGTCAGGTGGGTCCCACCAGTCAGGGGGCAAACGTTTTTTTTGCAAAATACGATGGCCCGTCTAGTGGGTCCCTGGTGTCAGTTGGAGGAATCATTATTTTCCACGTAATAAGGAGGCACTTACTTGCTGCGGCCGTGGACCCAACTGAGACTCTCCACGTACAGTATACTTCCGATGGACGTCGTTCCTTGACCACATTGACCTCGCCGCGTTCCGTTGCATGCATGCGTCCATGGGCGTGGTGCGTCCCCACTGTCAGCCTCTCACGTACAGTCATCTTCCGATGACTCTCGGTTGTTGACCATGTTAACCACACCGTGCCGAGCGCACCCAGACTGTAACGACCCGGAGATGGGGAAGACGGGGCAGTGGAGTCTCAGATGGAGAGGAGTGGGAAACTTCACTGGTTCGGGTGCGCGGCAGCACAGCCGCGGTGCCGCCCACGGGAGACAGGAGCAGGAACAGAGGTTGAAGAAGGAGCACGGCTGTTGGATTAACATCCAACGGTCCAGCTACTAGAATCATTTGTTGATAAAGTTGACAAAGCCGTGCGTACACGTCCGCTTAGTAGGCCCACAAGTCAGTCACCAAATCTGACGGGTCCCAGCTATCAACGGGATGAATAATGTTTTTCGCAAAACAAGGATGCACTTCCTTCCGTGCGAAGATACAGCCGGTGGGTCCCAGCTGTCAGGTGGAGGAAACATTTTTTTCATCTTAATAAGGAGGAACTTTCCTTGCGTGCGACCATGGACCTCGTGGGTCCCAGCCGTCAGGCTCTCCATGTACAGTCCTCTTCCGACGACTCTTGTTTGTTGACCACGCCGCACCGAAGCAGTGAGGCGGTGGACGACAGTGAGGCCCCGGACGGGAATGACTCGGAGATGGGAAAACGCGGTAGTGGAGTTGCAGATTGAGAGGAGGAGAAGGGTTATACCTAGTTCTGTTGCAGCGTGGGGCTATAGTATGTGGAGAATAACAGGAGGTGTCGAGGGCTGGAGGGATAGCCTGACCGGCGGTGGGGTAGCGCTTCACAGCGATGCATGCTAAGCAGAGCTGCTAGCCGCCGGAGGCCGGACCAGCCAGTCCCGGCAACGCTGGAGGAAGAAGACGAGAGATTGAAGGTGCATGCCGGCCGTTGGATACAAATCCAATGGCTGTGGATGACACAATCATTTGTTGACCAAGATGACAATGCCCTGCGTAGGCTTCGACCTATTGGCCCACATGTCATCCTGCAAAAATGTGGTATATATTTAACCCATGTTTTCTAGAATGTACAGTCCATTTGCTGGGCTGGGTGAACAAATAATTTCATGTCAATCAGGACCATTTATGTTTTCTAAGAAATCCCAGCCCGTCGGTGTCAAAACCAGCGGATCTCGGGTAGGGGGTCCCGAACTGTGCATCTAGGCGGATGGTAACAGGAGACAAGGGACACAATGTTTTACCCAGGGTCGGGCCCTCTTGATGGAGGTAAAACCCTACGTCCTGCTCGATTAATATTGATGATATGGGTAGTACAAGAGTAGATCTACCACGAGATCAAGGAGGCTAAACCCTAGAAGCTAGCCTATGGTATGATTGTTGTATATATTGTATATCTATCGACTAGCCTGGCCTCGGTTTATATAATGCACTGGAGGCCTAGGATAACAAGAGTCCTAGCCGAATACGCCGGTGGGGAGAAGTCCTTGTCTTGATCGCCAAGTCTTGTGGAATCTTCCTTGTATGCGGCAGCCGTCCGAACTGGCCCATGAGTATACGGCCACGGGGGTCCTTGGCCCAATCTAATAGATCGGGAGACGACGTGGTGAGTACCCCCTAGTCCAGGACACCGTCAGTAGCCCCCTGAACCGGTCTTCAAGTTAGAGACGCTCCTCGATTCTTCCGAACTGTTCTTCATCTTCGGTTGCCGATCTTGAAAACTGGTTCAACAAATCTTCTTTATCTTCGATCTTGAGGATCACCAAAATGCATTCGACGAGTTTACACGTCGGGTATCCAAGGAGCCCCTTTAAGTTTTCGGCCTTTATCAATGCCTTGTTTATTTTTATGCCACACCTCGGGTTTGAAGCTGTTCCCGGGAGGCAGGGTCCTCTTGCGTCCGAGCTCCAACGCCGGACTACATTCGAGGTATATTTTGCAGCCGAGCACCAACGCCGGACCGCTTCGCAGCTCTAGCGCTAGAATGTATCCGAGCTCCAACGCCGGACTGTGTCTAGGCTCCAATGCCGGACTATATCTGAGGTGTCATATCACCTTGGTTCAAAAAAGTTGAAGGAAATGCCCTCTATGGAGCCAGCCACTAGCGCTCGAGCTTTATGTCGGACTGCTTCCGAGGTGGTGCACTACCCCGACTATGGGCCGACTTTTTGTCAATATTTTTTATTGGTGCAATTTATTCTCTGCCGAGATATATAGCCAATAGCCCTCAAGGTGTGTATCGGTCTAAAACCCAAGATGCACATGAAGGATGACATAAGACCGCTGATCCCAGTAGCCGCTGAGACTCAGGTTGATTTGCAAAATCGGCCTGAGGATCAAGTCCTAGCTCGGCAGAATACTTCGGGACACAAAAGCGGCGTGCTCAGTCCTCAAGACTCAGGTTGGGTGCGGCCGACCAACCCGAGGATCAAAATCTCCTCGGAAACTATATTGCACATAAAATTTTCTGCATTGGACAAGAAATGCAGTAGCCCCTGAGACACTGGTCGGGTGGCAACACCAGATCAGGGGATCGATGTGCCCCTTTAATATTTCTAAATAATAGGCCCGAAGCCCAGTAGCCCCCGAGCCTTAATGCGGGCACGGGTGGCCGAATTAAGGATCAATATCCATAGTAAAATCACAAATTATGTGTAATGACTCTATGTATCCAAGTACTTTACGTCATTAATGCTCGGATCCGCATTGTACAAAACTTTGTTGACCGACCATCGGCTTCCACCTCCTTGGCCAGTAGCCGAGGAGTGTTTGTCCTACTTTATAAAGCCTTTATGAGGGAAAAGATTTACGACAAACAAGGCAATCTGGCCATACGGTTTTATAAACAAAGGTACACAGAGAGATATGTTATATTACTGTTTAACAGAAGAAATGTATTCCAAAGAAAATAGTCCCGCTATCGGTTACTTTCTTTGGGTTGTCATGCTAAGCATGATCATGAAACCTCAGCTCGAATGTAAGAGAAAAATATTGAGGATTTAGTTTGGGAGGCCAGTTAATAGCCCCCGGTAGTGTTTGGCGACAGTCGGGGTCAAGCCGTAAACACTTCGGCCAATGTTATGAACGGCCCGTCATTTAACATAGTCATCGGATCGCTGACCAGTTTACGCTTATTGTGAAAGTCAGTTTTCGGCTTTCTCCACTGAGGTGCTTAACCATGTGAGCTGGAAGCACAATCGCAGTGGTTCTCCCTTTGCACGCTTAGCCGAACAAAACGGAACGTAGGAAGAAAGTGCAGGAGCCGGGCAACCCAACTATTGACCGAAGACACAATTCGAAACCGATGCATATATAGCAATATCTGAGAATGTTTTTGCCGAATCCCTAAAGGTGTCCGGCGTTGCACTGCGAGACTAATGCTGGAAAAGCACAAATAGTTTAAAAGTGCCAAAAAGCTTGGAAAACCAAGAAACTTCAGTAAAAACATGACGTCCGAACAAGATCAAGTGTTCGGTGCCAATCCGAAAATTGGTCTTAGAAAAAAGAAGTGCTTCTGTCATGCTTTAACAAGATACATCCTATCTCAAGACTTCGAGCAGGTCAGCCTACGGCTTCAACCTCCTATCCCAAGGGCGGAGTACTTCTCATTAGGCCAGTTTAGCAAACTAAACTCTAGCAGCTTTGAGAGAGAAATTAGGCTCCCCGGCTAGTGACCGCACACTCGCATCGAAAAAAGGAGTGATAAATAATAATAAAACTTTGCAACAACTAAGAAGAAGAACACTTATTATAAAATGGCTCAAATAAACTTAAGAGCCCCCAAGTGACTTGGGTAGAAGAATGATTGCATGTACCGAAGTACTTATATCATATCTATGTTCAACCAAACTTTAAATGCGTCTTAACCGACCGTCAGCTTCTCCCTCTTCGGTCAAGGACCGAAAAGTGTTATGTACTCCATCGGTCGAGAATATCAACGGTGTTTCCAATAACCAGGCAATCAGGCCATAAGGCTGTAACAGACAAAGCGCGCTCAGGGAACTTATGCTATATTACCGTGAAGTGTAAGAAGCATCTTCGAAGAAAATAGTACCCCCACCGATACCTTTCTTCGGTGCTCATTGTTATTATGAGACTTGTGCAATAGATTTTTTGTACTCATGAGTTCCGTTGTGTGCCGACCATCATTGAATAACTATAAGAGCGCTAGCTTTCGGCTTCACCCAGTCTGAGGTCCGGCTCGGATGACCCGATCGTGACAATCGCAGAGGTGCTCCCTTTACTCCCTAGCTGAACAATCGGGAACGTAGGGGTAAACACAGGAGCGAGGCAACCCAGCTTGCAAATCGCTTAAGTCAATGTGGTGCATATTGTGGCGTAATACACGAACAAGGAACGAAGCCATACAAGTATAATCATATGCAACAGGAAAAGCTTCATAAAGGAAGCCCCCAAGTAAACGGGGTATTTAAATTTATGCGTCACAAACAAAGTTTGGACAAGGAAATTTTTTACAAGCAACTTTTTTCCAAAAAAGTATAATGCTTGGTCGAACCGAGCACAAATTAGAAATTAAAGCTTTGAGCATGAAAGCGACTTAGCTGGTTAATGTGTTCGTATTGATGACGCGATCCGAGCTTGATGCGGGGCAAGATTCCGTCCCCCAAGCTGGTCCCGAGGTGGCGGAGCGGAGAGCTCGACACGCCAAAGTGGTGACATAGCACGGTCAATGCAGACCGGCAGAGTGACGCCGAAGTCCCCGGATCATTTTCCTATGCACAAAAAATAGTGCCAACCGGAGATAATAGTAATAATGATAATTAAAAAAATGTTGCATAATAAATAATTTATGCAAAGTGAGTAATAAAAGAAATATGGCCTGGCGCCGAAGTCAATGTCGATGCAGGGCGTCGGCGTGATGTAGTAAAGGCGTGGCAAAGCCTGAATTCACAGGTCGGTCCGAGCTCCGGATGCGGCGCTCGCCGGACTATGTACGGAAATTGATCGAACCACCACGCGACCGTCATTAATGCGATCACCATTTGATAGACCTGTGTACATATCATGGACACACCAGAGTAATAATTCCTTGAGAAAAATGAACCCAAACAAGCAAAAAATACTGGGATTAATAGCACCTGGTTTACTTGTTGTAGCAATCCGAAGGAAGGCGATTCCCAAAATTGGGACTCGCTCCGCACACCCATTGCTTGATGGGTGATAAAACGATGACATGGCAATGCTGGTAAAGGTTGGCTCACCGAGGCAAAGCCCTCGGTCCAGCTAACGTGACGGAGCTGGTCGGCTAGTGACGCCGAAGTGTCCGGAGTAGGTTGATGAAGAGATGGCGAAGCCCCCGGTCCAGCCGAGATGTCGAAGCCTCGACGTCAGCCGATGAGTCGAAGTAGGTCGGCGTGATGGACACCAGCTTGAAGAAGCAATAGTGCGGCCCTGTCGATGCAGGTTGTGACATGGTCGATGCCGGCTTGATGAAGCGACCGTGCGGCGATGCCGGTATGCCCGCTCCGTGTAATCCGTGGGGCGGCGATGTTGGTGATGATTTATCCTTCGCGATGCCGGACTCTTGTTCGGCTTGCCGAGATGATGATCCGAAGAAGTTGAGCTCGGCTCAACAAAGTGACGCCGTGTCTAGCGCAGGTCGGCAGCTGTGGAGTAATATTGCCGGACTGGTTTGACACCAACATGATGTTGAAGATCATGTTCAAAAGATCTTAAAGTTAGTGGGATGTGTTCGGCAGCAAAACACAATACCCCATACAAAACTTCATTCAAAAGGGATGTCCAAAATCCTGTTCATAAAAAACATGAACTCGGGTCGGATTCGTTTTCGCGCAGAAAACAGATCCGAAAAGTGATGCACTAATCGGAAGGTTCTCGGAGTTTGGACGGTCGGATCGAGCCGAAATTTTGAGAGGTGGTATATATAGGAATTCCACAGCCGATCAACAGTTCGATCTTCCAAAGGACGTCCGAGCTAGAAGCTGGACACCACGCCCTAAACTCATTCAAATTCCCGTCCAGATTTGACAGGGCTCCGGTATATCGTGGATTGCCAGAGATTCCTCCATCGGAACTCGATGAAATTTTCCAGGGTTGTTGTAGACTCAATTACGCACAATTCCACCAAAGCGATCGTCAAAGCGATACTCGAGGAGGTGGTGGTGGCAGATACGAGTTCGCTGTCCAGAAAAACATCATGGTCGCTTGAGGGCAATGTTGACCTTGAGCCCCCAAGCTCCATAGATGATTCCTTCGTGATCTTGATAGAGATCGGAGTTGATGTTTGATGAAGGCCCTCGTCCGGACATGGTGATCCGAACACGGGGTGCAATTCTTGGTCGAACCAAGGTGACCAGTCGAGCTGGTGACGATGATGCCGAAGTCGCAGTTGATCTGCAGGCGAGCCATCGATCCTTTTGTCGATTACACAATGGAACTCTCAATGAAAGCACCAATGTCGGTGTCAAAACCGGCGGATCTCGGGTAGGGGGTCCCGAACTGTGCGTCTAGGCAGATGGTAACAGGAGACAAGTGACACAATGTTTTACCCAGGTTCGGGCCCTCTTGATGGAGGTAAAACCCTACGTCCTGCTCGATTGATATTGATGATATGGGTAGTACAAGAGTAGATCTATCACGAGATCAAGGAGGCTAAACCCTAGAAGCTAGCATATGGTATGATTATTGTATATATTGTATATCTATCGACTAGCCTGGCCTCGGTTTATATAATGCACCGGAGGCCTAGGATAACAATAGTCCTAGCCGAATACGTCGGTGGGGAGAAGTCCTTGTCTTGATCGCCAAGTCTTGTGGAATCTTCCTTGTATGCGGCAGCCGTCCGAACTGGCCCATGAGTATACGGCCACGGGGGTCCTCGGCCCAATCTAATAGATCAGGAGACGACGTGGTGAGTACCCCCTAGTCCAGGACACTGTCACAGCCAATTTGCACTTCCTTGAAATACACGTATTAGGTGGGCTCGTTATATATAATGTTATGTTAGAAGGAGCAATTAATATCAAAGAATAAACCGGAGAGACATATTTTTATATATATATTTAAGAAATTAGCGAGTTGCTCAAAATAAAAATGAGCACGTTATTATTAAATTGGTTCTGAAAAATCTTCGCAAGCTTTTCTACGCAATCACCGGGATTTTCCTTGCCTATGAGTCAAAAACAACCAGGATTTTCCTTGCCAACTTCCGTTAAACATTTACTTTTATAAGTTAATAACACGTGGGATGTTTTTATAATGTATATATAAGTATCTATAAAATATATGATAATAGTAATAATATAAATATATATAATGTGGTTAGAAGGGAAAACATAAATTGGACACAGCATTACTTTTATAAGAGACCTGCATTTTATACCCCACAGTAGGCATACTAACAAGTTCACACACAAATACAACAGAAAAGGTAAACATTCATATCAAACTTAGGTTCACAGGACACGTTCATATTCATAGCCAACATTCACTATCAACAACTCCAAAGATTCATATATACAGAAGCTCAGCATATCTATGCATCCCAATGATTGATAGATCACACGACAATATTCATACATAATTCACAAAAAGATTCAGATATACACATGTTCAGTATGTTTATGCATCCAAATGATTGAGCTCACAGCCAATATGATCCATGGACGAACTTTAATTACCTAGGGTGCAGACTGGTAAATGGTGTTCAATCGGAGGTACTTCTTGCTAAAATTAGTTCTTGTATGAGTAAACTTTCGAGTACATAAGAGGCAACACAGACAATCTGAACTTTGCTTGTAGGTTTATCCTCAAATAGTGGCCTTGTGCCGAGGGAGGTTTGAGCAACTTGGCCACTACTTTCATCCAACTAGTTTACTGGCTCATCTTGGTCCTGTATCTCGCCAAAATTCTACATTGCAGAAGAGAAAGGAGGCGGTTGAGAAAATGAACCACCCAAATTTTTTGTGCAGTTCAACTAAAATGGAGCATCCTTGGCGTGCAGACTGATTAAGTGTCAGATGAATATACACGTCAACCAACTTGTCTGGAATCTTTAGACTCCATGCCATATAGTTCGCTACCATATGTGCCAATAACCAAAAGGCACAAGTTGGGACCAAAGACTGAACTGCGTTTTTCTGGGCTATGCACCAAGCAATATTTTTGGCGTTCACTCTCCTAATACTTGGAGTTTGACAATTGGTTGACGCCGGTTGATACTCGAATGAATATAGGCACTTCTTGTCAACATCGATGCTTGTTTGAGTGAACTTTGGAGTACATAGCAGCAGCATAAGTACATGTCCATCTGATCATTTTGTGTAGTTCTACTGAAATCACCCGATGTAATGATTTGCCTGCAAGTTCAGGCTCCAAATTAGTCCTTTATGAAAGCGGCAAATAGTAGCACAATACCAAATTACCAATACATATGACAGGCATAATAATAAGGATAAAGACCAGTACCAACCTGTGTGAGGTAGCATATCAATTACTATTTCCTTTGACTGGAAGCCGAGATAAGCCAAGCGACTGATGGCAAAGGAAGAAAGCAAGCGGAGATTAGCGACTGACAGGAAAGGACGGAAGCTGTCGAGGCAATGAAGCACCCAAAGGTTTTGTGTAGTTCCACAAAAATCGAGCATCCCTGTTGGCACATATATTGAGAGAGTGAGAGTACTGTAATAGTGGGACTAGTTGATGAAACATACACTAACAAATAGAAGCACCCTCATTATCTTAATGGGTAAAGTTAGCAACATAGTAGTCTTGCTTAAAGAGAGGTATTAGTTTATTTAATCAGTGCCAATTAGCTCAACTCAACACTCAAAGCATTGCCATTTATCATAATTTGCAAAACTTTAACATGCAAAGATAAAGGAGTTTCTCATGACAGTATCATGATACAAATATAGATGACAACAAACTAATATGGATGAAGGCCTTAGGCCCATACCAACCTGAGAAAAAAGCTTATTCATGTAGTCCCATAAGAGATGATAAAGCACTCACTAGAATCACACAATAGTATATATTTTTGTGCACTTCAAATGTATGGTTGAAATCACTCTTGTTTACCAGTGCTGAGATTATATCGAAAGATTACCAAGAACTTCCACCAGAGTTAAAGCACTGGCTGGGATACAGTTCATTGTATTGTCTTGTGTAGTTCCACTAAAATGTATGATTGGCACAACATGATCCCTGTTTGCACAAGTAGGAACAAGGTGAAACCTTCATTAGCTTAGTGAGAAAGGATAGGAAGACATTAGCATATTACTCAAACAGTAGCATCAAAATTCATGATGGACAATACGCAAAACATTGCCTCATTGAACCAATGACAATAAATTGACATGCAAAACAATACCACTATTATGTCATGACACTAATAATATTCCCTCCCTGCTCCACCACATGATTCACCTCCATAGACAAACATACACACGTACATGATTCAGCATAGGGTCCTAATAAAGATTTGTTTAACTCCAACAGGAAAATTAGGCAGTAATAAATTAATGGTACTTAAGTACGCCTAATTAATTAAGTGAGACAATAGAAGTGGAAGGGCTCCCTGGAGGATCATCTCACATGTAAGGTAGTCGTTGCCGGAGCCCTTGAATGGCCTCGACTGAGGCCTCTGGCTTTAGCAAGATCGCCTTGGCACTGTTTATTCTTCTTCTTCTTCCTCTTCATGCTATGTTTCTCTTTCTCCTCACCAGTTGGTGAAACCAAGTACATGATTGGCCTTCTAATTCAGAATTGGTTTTGTCAGTGAGGGAGTACAAGTGTACTAGTAAAAAATAGCATTATTTTCTCATGGCAGCCGGAAAATAGAGATGAACACATGCATTAAATATCATTCTTACCTAAAGGAAGGTCATGGCGCCAATATGGATGATGAGGATTGGAACACAGATCTCCCTTTGTGCAGTTCCACCAAAATGAACCAACTGTTTCATTCTGACATTCCAGTTAAACAACACAAAAGTCACTTCTTTTAAGAAGAGTTTTGTGTAGTGCACCAAAAGGTCACAATAGCAACCAGGTGAATTGGATATCCTTGTTTTCACAAAAAGGCACAGAGGAAACAGTCAAAGTCTTAAACAATTACAGGTAAAAACATTTGGCCAAACTTGTCATGGCTTATAACAGTGGCATGGCTTCATTTTTACCAGGGACATTAGATTAAGAACAGCTAAGGCTGCGTTCAGTTCACAGGTTTGGTGCAGGATTTTCATAGGAACACAATTCCAACGGTATTCTTTCCCTTCCAACCATTCGGAACATGGGAAAGGTGAATAGTGTTTCATAGGAAAGCTGGTCTGGTAGTACTACTTCCATAGGATTAGAAACATCCACGCGCTGCTCATTTTTTGGGCGGAAGCCCGAGGCAGGCGCTCGCTACCATGCGTTAGACAGGTTGTTGTGCTGTGTTGCCGGAATAAAAAAATTATCCTATGTGTGGTACGTGAGGTGAGGACAAGAGTAGTCACTGTGCAGCTAAATAAACAAATAACATCTCATACTGCCAAGCATGCTACTCTAAAAAAACAAATCTATACATTTCGTAGTCCATCCGAACACATTCTCTTGAGAGTTTCCTCCGGTTCGTTGTGTTGGGGAACGTAGTAATTTCAAAAAAATTCCTACGCACACGCAAGATCATGGTGGTGCATAGCAACGAGAGGGGAGAGTGTGATCTACGTGCCCTTGTAGACCGACAGCGGAAGCGTTATGACAACGCGGTTGATGTAGTCGTACGTCTTCACGGCCCGACCGATCAAGTACCGAAACTACGACACCTCCGAGTTTTAGCACACGTTCAGCTCGATGACGATCCCCGGACTCCGATCCAGCAAAGTGTCGGGGAAGAGTTCCGTCAGCACGACGGCGTGGTGACGATCTTGATGTTCTGCCATCGCAGGGCTTCGCCTAAGCACTGCTACAATATTATCGAGGATTATGGTGGAATGGGGCACCGCACACGGCTAAGAAAACGATCACGTGGATCAACTTGTGTGTCTAGGGGTGCCCCCTGCCCCCGTATATAAAGGAGCAAGGGAGGAGGCCGGCCGGCCCTATAGGCGCGCCAAGGAGGAGTCCTCCTCCTAGTAGGAGTAGGACTCCTACTAGGAAGGGGAAGGAAGTGGGGGGGGGGGAGAAGGAAAGGGGGGCGCCGCCCCCCTCTCCTAGTCCAATTTGGACCAGGGGGAGGAGGTGCGCGGCCCACCCTGGCTTCCCTTCTCTCTCCCCACTAAGGCCCATATGGCCCATTACTTCTCCCGGGGGGGGGGGGGTCCGGTAACCCTCCGGTACTCCGGTTTTCTCCGAAATCACCCGGAACACTTCCGAATATAGTCGTCCAATATATCAATCTTTATGTCTCGACCATTTCGAGACTCCTCGTTATGTCCGTGATCACATCCGAGACTCCGAACTAACTTCGGTACATCAAAACTCATAAACTCATAATATAACTGTCTTCGAAACCTTAAGCGTGCGGACCCTACGGGTTCGAGAACAATGTAGACATGACCGAGACATGTCTCCGGTCAATAACCAATAGCGGAACCTAGATGCTCATATTGGCTCCTACATATTCTACGAAGATCTTTATCGGTCAGACCGCATAACAACATACGTTGTTCCCTTTGTCATCGGTATGTTTACTTGCCCGGGATTCGATCGTCAGTATCTCAATACCTAGTTCAATCTCGTTACCGGCAAGTCTCTTTACTCGTTTCGTAATACATCATCTCGCAACTAACTAATTTGTTGCAATGCTTGCAAGGCTTATGTGATGTGCATTACCGAGAGGGCCCAGAGATACCTCTCCGACAATCGGAGTGACAAATCCTAATCTCGAAATACGCCAACCCAACATTTACCTTTGGAGACACCTGTAGAGCTCCTTTATAATCACACAGTTACGTTGTGACATTTGGTAGCACACAAAGTGTTCCTCCGGCAAACGGGAGTTGCATAATCTCATAGTCATAGGAACATGTATAAGTCATGAAGAAAGCAATAGCAACATACTAAACGATCGGGTGCTAAGCTAATGGAATGGGTCATGTCAATCACATCATTCTCCTAAAAATGTGATCTCGTTAATCAAATGACAACACATGTCTATGGTTAGGAAACATAACCATCTTTGATTAACGAGCTAGTCAAGTAGAGGCATACTAGTGACGTTTAGTTTGTCTATGTATTCACACAAGTATTATGTTTCCGGATAATACAATTCTAGCATGAATAATAAACATTTATCATGATATAAGGAAATAAAATAATAACATTATTATTGCCTCAAGGGCATATTTCCTTCAGTCTCCCACTTGCACTAGAGTCAATAATCTAGATTACACAGTAATGATTCTAACACCCATGGGGCTTTGGTGCTGATCATGTTTTGCTCGTGGAAGAGGCTTAGTCAACGGGTCCGCAACATTCAGATCCGTATGTATCTTGCAAATCTCTATGTCTCCCACCTGGACTAGATCCCGGATGGAATTGAAGCGTCTCTTGATGTGCTTGGTTCTCTTGTGAAATCTGGATTCCTTTGCCAAGGCAATTGCACCAGTATTGTCACAAAAGATTTTCATTGGACCCGATGCACTAGGTATGACACCTAGATCGGATATGAACTCCTTCATCCAGACTCCTTCGTTTGCTGCTTCCGAAGCAGCTATGTACTCCGCTTCACATGTAGATCCCGCCACAACACTTTGTTTAGAACTGCACCAACTGATAGCTCCACCATTTAATGTAAACACATATCCGGTTTGTGATTTAGAATCGTCCGGATCAGTGTCAAAGCTTGCATCAACGTAACCATTTATGATGAGCTCTTTGTCACCTCCATATATGAGAAACATATCCTTAGTCCTTTTCAGGTATTTCAGGATGTTCTTGACCGTTGTCCAGTGATCCACTCCTGGATTACTTTGGTACCTCCCTGCTAGACTTATAGCAAGACACATATCAGGTCTGGTACACAGCATTGCATACATGATAGAGCCTATGGCTGAAGCATAGGGAACATCTTTCATTTTCTCTCTATCTTCTGCATTGGTCGGGCATTGAGTCTTACTCAATTTCACACCTTGTAACACATGCAAGAATCCTTTCTTTGCTTGATCCATTTTCAACTTCTTCAAAATTTTGTCAAGGTATGTGCTTTGTGAAAGTCCAATTAAGTGTATTGATGTATCTCTATAGATCTTAATGCCCAATATGTAAGCAGCTTCACTGAGGTCTTTCATTGAAAAACTCTTATTCGAGTATCCCTTTATGCTATTCAGATATTCTATATCATTTCCGATTAGTAATATGTCATCTACATATAATATCAGAAATGCTACAGAGCTCCCACTCACTTTCTTGTAAATACATGCTTCTCCAAAAGTCTGTACAAAACCAAATGCTTTGATCACACTATCAAAGCGTTTATTCCAACTCCGAGAAGCTTGCACCAGTCCATAAATGGATCGCTGGAACTTGCATACTTTGTTAGATCCCTTGGATCGACAAAACCTTCCGGTTGCATCATATACAACTCTTCTTCCAGAAATCCATTCTGGAATGCAGTTTTGAAATCCATCTGCCAAATTTCATAATTATAAAATGCGGCAATTGCTAACATGATTCGGACAGACTTAAGCATCGCTATGGGTGAGAAGGTCTCATCGTAGTCAATCCCTTGAACTTGTTGAAAACCTTTTGCGACAAGTCGAGCTTTGTAGACAATAATATTACCGTCAGTGTCAGTCTTCTTCTTGAAGATCCATTTATTCTCAATTGCTTGCCGATC
The DNA here is from genome assembly GCF_018294505.1 of Triticum aestivum. Classification (NCBI taxonomy): domain Eukaryota; kingdom Viridiplantae; phylum Streptophyta; class Magnoliopsida; order Poales; family Poaceae; genus Triticum; species Triticum aestivum. The sequence goes on along the minus strand of NC_057794.1, from coordinate 50,995,278 downwards.
ATTGGGCAAGTCAACCAAAGTCCATACTTTGTTCTCATACATGGATCCCATCTCAGATTTCATGGCTTCAAGCCATTTTGTGGAATCTGGGCTCACCATCGCTTCTTCATAGTTTGTAGGTTCATCATGATCTAGTAGCATGACTTCCAGAATAGGATTACTGTACCACTCTGGTGCGGATCTTACTCTGGTTGATCTACGAGGTTTAGTAGTATCTTGTTCTGAAGTTTCATGACCATTATCATTAGCTTCCTCACTAATTGGTGTAGGTGTCACAGAAACCGGTTTCTGTGATGTACTACTTTCCAATAAGGGAGCAGGTACAGTTAGCTCGTCAAGTTCTACTTTCCTCCCACTCACTTCTTTCGAGAGAAACTCCTTCTCTAGAAAGTTTCCGAATTTAGCAACAAAAGTCTTGCCTTCGGATCTGTGATAGAAGGTGTATCCAATAGTTTCCTTTGGATATCCTATGAAGACACATTTCTCCGATTTGGGTTCGAGCTTATCAGGTTGAAGCTTTTTCACATAAGCATCGCAGCCCCAAACTTACAGAAATGACAACTTTGGTTTCTTGCCAAACCACAGTTCTAGGCGTTGTCTCAACGGATTTTGATGCCCTATTTAACGTGAATGCGGCCGTCTCTAGAGCATATCCCCAAAACGATAGCGGTAAATCAGTAAGAGACATCATAGATCGCACCATATCTAGTAAAGTACGATTACGACGTTCAGACACACCATTACAATGTGGTGTTCCGGGTGGCATGAGTTGCGAAACTATTCCGCATTGTTTCAAATGTACACCAAACTCGTAACTCAAATATTCTCCTCCGCGACCAGATCGTAGGAATTTTATTTTCTTTTTACGATGATTTTCAACTTCACTCTGAAATTCTTTGAACTTTTCAAACGTTTCAGACTTATGTTTCATTAAGTAGATATACCCATATCTGCTTAAGTCATCTGTGAAGGTGAGAAAATAACGATATCCGCCACGAGCCTCAACATTCATCGGACCACATACATCTGTATGTATGATTTCCAACAAATTTGTTGCTCTCTCCATAGTACGGGAGAACGGTGTTTTTGTCATCTTACCCATAAGGCACGGTTCGCAAGTACCAAGTGATTCATAATCAAGTGGTTCCAAAAGTCCATCAGTATGGAGTTTCTTCATGCATTTTACACCAATATGACCCAAACGGCAGTGCCACAAATAAGTTGCACTATCATTATCAACTCTGCATCTTTTGGCTTCAACATTATGAATATGTTTGTCACTACTATCGAGATTTAATAAGAATAGACCACTTTTTAAGGGTGCATGACCATAAAAGATATTACTCATATAAATAGAACAACCATTATTCTCTGATTTAAATGAATAACCGTCTCGCATCAAACAAGATCCAGATATAATGTTCATGCTTAACGCTGGCACCAAATAACAATTATTTAGGTATAATACTAATCCCGAAGGTTGATGTAGAGGTAGCATGCCGACCGTGATCACATCGACTTTGGAACCATTTCCCACGCGCATCGTCACCACGTCCTTAGCCAATCTTCGCTTAATCCATAGTCCATGTTTCGAGTTGCAAATGTTAACAACAGAACCAGTATCAAATACCCAGGTGCTACTGCGAGCATTAGTAAGGTACACATCAATAACATGTATATCACATATACCTTTGTTCACCTTGCCATCCTTCTTATCCGCCAAATACTTGGGGCAGTTCTGCTTCCAGTGAGCAGTCTGCTTGCAGTAGAAGCACTCAATTTCAGGCTTAGGTCCAGGTTTGGGTTCCTTCTCTTGAGTAGCAACTTGCTTGCTGTTCTTTTTGAAGTTCCCCTTCTTCTTTCCTTTGCCCTTTTTCTTGAAACTAGTGGTCTTGTTGACCATCAACACTTGATGCTCCTTCTTGATTTCTACCTCCGCAGCTTTCAGCATTGCGAAGAGCTCGGGAATAGTCTTATTCATCCCTTGCATATTATAGTTCATCATGAAGCTCTTGTAGCTTGGTGGCAGTGATTGGAGAATTTTGTCAATGACGCAATCATCTGGAAGATTAACTCCCAATTGAATCAAGAGATTATTATACCCAGACATTTTGAGTATATGCTCACTGACAGAACTGTTCTCCTCCATCTTGCAGCTATAGAACTTATTGGAGACTTCATATCTCTTAATCCGGGCATTTGCTTGAAATATTAACTTCAACTCCTGGAACATCTCATATGCTCCATGACGTTCAAAACGTCGTTGAAGTCCCGATTCTAAGCCATAAAGCATGGCACACTGAACTATCGAGTAGTCATCAGCTTTGCTCTGCCAGACGTTCATAACATCTGGTGTTGCTCCAGCAGCAGGCCTGGCACCCAGCTGTGCTTCCAGGACGTAATTCTTCTGTGCAGCAATGAGGATAATCCTCAAGTTACGGACCCAGTCCGTGTAATTGCTACCATCATCTTTCAACTTTGCTTTCTCAAGGAACGCATTAAAATTCAACGGAACAACAGCACGGGCCATCTATCTACAATCAAACATAAAAAAACAAGATACTATCAGGTACTAAGTTCATGATAAATTTAGGTTCAATTAATCATATTACTAAAGAACTCCCACTTAGATAGACATCCCTCTAATTCTCTAAGTGATTACGTGATCCAAATCAACTAAACCATGTCCGATCATCACGTGAGATGGAGTAGTTTCATTGGTGAACATCACTATGTTGATCATATCTACTATATGATTCACGCTCGACCTTTCGGTCTCCGTGTTCCAAGGCCATATCTGTATATGCTTGGCTCGTCAAGTATAACCTGAGTATTCCGCGTGTGCAACTGTTTTGCACTCATTGTATTTGAACATAGAGCCTATCACACCCGATCATCATGTGGTGTCTCAGCACGAAGAACTTTCGCAATGGTGCATACTCAGGGAGAACACTTCTTGATAATTAGTGAGAGATCATCTTAAAATGCTACCATCAATCAAAGCAAGATAAGATGCATAAAAGATAAACATCACATGCAATCAATATAAGTGATATGATATGGCCATCATCATCTTGTGCTTGTGATCTCCATCTTTGAAGCACCGTCGTGATCACCATTGTCACCGGCGCGACACCTTGATCACCATCGTAGCATCGTTGTCGTCTCGCCAATCTTATGCTTCCACGACTATCGCTACCGCTTAATGATAAAGTAAAGCATTACAGCGCAATTGCATTGCATACAATAAAGCGACAACCATATGGCTCCTGCCAGTTGCCGATAACTTGGTTACAAAACATGATCATCTCATACAATAAAGTTTAGCATCATGTCTTGGCCATATCACATCACAACATGCCCTGCAAAAACAAGTTAGACGTCCTCTACTTTGTTGTTGCAAGTTTTACATGGTTTCTACGGGATTAAGCAAGAACCAATCTTACCTACGCATCAAAACCACAACGATAGTTTGTCAAGTTGGTGCTGTTTTAACCTTCGCAAGGACCGGGCATAGCCACACTCGGTTCAACTAAAGTTGGAGAAACTGACACCCGCTAGCCACCTTTGTGCAAAGCACGTCGGGAGAACCGGTCTCGCGTAAGCATACGCGTAATATCGGTCCGGGCCGCTTCGTCCAACAATACCGTCGAACCAAAGTATGACATGCTGGTAAGCAGTATGACTTATATCGCCCACAACTCACTTGTGTTCTACTCGTGCATATAACATCAACCCATAAAACCTATGCTCTGATGCCACTGTTGGGGAACGTAGTAATTTCAAAAAATTTCCGACGCACACGCAAGATCATGGTGGTGCATAGCAACGAGAGGGGAGAGTGTGATCTACGTACCCTTGTAGACCGACAGCGGAAGCGTTATGACAACGTGGTTGATGTAGTCGTATGTCTTCACGGCCCGACCGATCAAGCACCGAAACTATGGCACCTCCGAGTTTTAGCACACGTTCAGCTCGATGACCATCCCCGGACTCAGATCCAGCAAATTGTCGGGGAATAGTTCCGTCAGCATGACGGCGTGGTGACGATCTTGATGTTCTACCGTCGCAGGGCTTCGCCTAAGCACCGCTACAATATTATTGAGGATTATGGTGGAAGGGGGCACCGCACACGGCTAAGAAAACGATCACGTGGATTAACTTGTGTGTCTAGGGGTGCCCCCTGCCCCCGTATATAAAGGATCAAGGGGAGGAGGCCGGCCGGCCCTATAGGCGCGCCAAGGAGGAGTCCTCCTCCTAGTAGGAGTAGGACTCCTACTAGGAGGGGGAAGGAAGTGGGGAGGGTGAAGGAAAGGGGGGCGCCCCCCCCCTCTCCTAGTCCAATTCGGACCAGGGGGGGAGGAGGCGTGCGGCCCACCCTGGCTGCCCTTCTCTCTCTCCACTAAGGCCCATATGGCCCATTACTTCTCCCGAGGGGGTTCCGGTAACCCTCCGGTACTTCGGTTTTCTCCGAAATCACCCGAAACACTTCCGGTGTCCGAATATAGTCGTCCAATATATCAATCTTTATGTCTCGACCATTTCGAGACTCCTCGTTATGTCCGTGATCACATCCGGGACTCCGAACTAACTTCGGTACATCAAAACTCATAAACTCATAATATAACTGTCATCGAAACCTTAAGCGTGCGGACCCTACGGGTTCGAGAATAATGTAGACATGACCGAGACATGTCTCCGGTCAATAACCAATAGCGGAACCTGGATGATCATATTGGCTCCTACATATTCTACGAAGATCTTTATCGGTCAGACCGCATAACAACATACGTTGTTCCCTTTGTCATCGGTATGTTACTTACCCGAGATTCGATCGTCGGTATCTCAATACCTAGTTCAATCTCGTTACTGGCAAGTCTCTTTACTCGTTTCGTAATACATCATCTCTCAACTAACTCATTAGTTGCAATGCTTGCAAGGCTTATGTGATGTGCATTACCGAGAGGGCCCAGAGATACCTCTCCGACAATCGGAGTGACAAATCCTAATCTCGAAATACGCCAACTCAACATTTACCTTTGGAGACACCTGTAGAGCTCCTTTATAATCACCCAGTTACATTGTGACGTTTGGTAGCACACAAAGTGTTCCTCCGGCAAACGGGAGTTGCATAATCTCATAGTCATAGGAACATGTATAAGTCATGAAGAAAGCAATAGCAACATACTAAACGATCGGGTGCTAAGCTAATGGAATGGGTCATGTCAATCACATCATTCTCCTAATAATGTGATCCCGTTAATCAAATGACAACACATGTCTATGGTTAGGAAACATAACCATCTTTGATTAACGAGCTAGTCAAGTAGAGGCATAGTAGTGACGTTTAGTTTGTCTATGTATTCACACAAGTATTATGTTTCCGGATAATACAATTCTAGCATGAATAATAAACATTTATCATGATATAAGGAAATAAAATAATAACATTATTATTGCGTCTAGGGCATATTTCCTTCACATTGTTCCATAGTTTTATACCTACATTCCTTTCCTATTCCTCTATTTTCATCAAGACCTATGTTTTTTGCCCCTTTATTCTGAACGGAGCCTAAATATTTGGTATAAGGGCATGGGACAGTGGGTGCACCAGCAGTCCAGCACCATGTACGTAAATAGGGGCATAAAGTGGTGATTCATAGTTTGTTGCCCCGAGAAACAAACATCCAAGAAACATATCTGGGTTGGTCCCATTTTTGTTCACTCTAGCCACCTACTCCTATGTGTGGATAGCAAATCTAGTCCTGGTCATACCAGTGTGTACAGCGTTCCCCCTATATTTCCCTTTTCGACCAAGAGACCGGTTGGATGACCAGTCTGTACTACTTTCACCCCCTTTCCTTCCTGTTTGTACCAATCCGATGTACATGCTAAATTCCCCACCCCCACTTTATTTTTTGTTTGAACCAAGTACTCCCTCCGTCCGGAATTACTTGTCATCAAAATGGATGTGTCTAGAACTAAAATACATCTAGATACATCCATTTCAATGACAAATATTTTCGGACATAGGGAGTACAAGATTCGACTCCATGAAGTAGCTTTACCTCTAACAATAGAAGAAAAAAATATGTGACATTGGACCATCCGATCGAGAGGGGCTGAGAGGTAGAAAATGATGCACATGCAGTGACATAGCGAGCTGGGGAAGTAGAGCTAAGGCGGTTTCGAATGAAGATATACCTGAAGGTCGTCGGGATGTGGATAGGTGGGCGGCGGGAGGCCGGATCCGCCCATAGGCAACGATGAAGGGATCGGAGGACCTCCCACGTCGGCGCTCGGCCAGAGATAATGGTGCGACCGGCAGTGGGTCTCCTCCCTTGTTGTCGACGACGGCCTAAACGCTGCCCCTCCTCCCCTTCACCGGTGGAGGGGGATACGTCCAGATCTGTAACCAGCAGTGAGGATAGAAATCCAGTGTTTTTTGAAGGGAGAAAGTCAGTGTTACTACCCCTATCTTGTTTAGATCTGGAGAGGATGAGAGTGTGTGAATAGAGCAACCCTAGCAAGCAAGCGCGGAGGCTCCGGCCTATATATACGTACTGGGGTAGTTTTCCTTTTTCACTCCATCAAAACAATCGTTTAAAATTGTGTACTACTACATGCCAGGTCGCGGTTTTTTTAGTTGTTGATTGTTTTTTGAGATAGCTACCCGCTTGTTCCAAGTGGTGTTACGGTGTGCCAGGTCGCACTTTGTATCGTTCAAGTCTGGTACTACAAGTCCCTCCATTAAATGAACAACCACCCCCTCGTAAAAATTGTGAACAAGCCCACGGCTAAAATTAGCGGAAACGTGGGTTGCCCCAACATGCATTATTATTTATATTTTCTACTCCCTCCGTTCCTAAATATAAGTCTTTTTTATTAGCCACACCTAAGACAAGAATTTTTTTATTAGCAGTGAACCCCACATGTCATAGACACAAAAATTGTGGCAAGATTCCCTTAGGCAAGCCAAAGTGTGTCTAACAATTTGAGCAACTCAGGTTAGGCAAGTGTGGCAAGTGTGGGAAAAATAATGTGGCAACATAAGACAAACATAGTCACAATCCAAACAGCCCCGTAATTTTTTGTGACATGCATGAAAATTTGGTTAGTTAAATTTATAGTCAAAATTTGGCAAGGTGCATCAAATCAACACATGCAAGTATCAAAAGGAAAGTCACGGCATGCATGCATGCGTTGTACTCCCTCCGTTTCCAAATATAAGTCTTTTTAGAGATTGCAACAAGTGACTACATACGAAGCAGAATATGTCTACTCCTACATACGAAGTAGCCCATTTGAAATGTGTAAAAAGACTTATATCGAGTGCAGTGCTTTGATGTGTCGCGTCAACTCGTACAAGACCGAGAAATTTGATTACTACAACGCCCTCTCCCTCGCGGACTGAGCTCCGGTGCCTTAACTGCACCTGCCTTTGGCTGCATGACAGGAGGGCCAACCACCTGTTGGGCCCACCTGTCATAGACGCAAAGGCAGGAGCAGTAAGTAGAAGCTTTCGCTACACGCTATCCCTCCCGCACGAGGTGGACGGACATGCAGCAGTGGATTCGATACTGTAGAAGTAGGAGTAACATCATTGTTCGTCTTCTCGAAGAGGCGAAGAGCCAAGCGCAACCCGAACGTGGCAGTTGCGAACGCTCGCGTGGTGCGGTTCCTTGGAGTACTAGCCAGGCTCTTGCATGAGACAAAATTGCTATTGTTTAACAATTAAACTCCATTATCCATTGGTTGATACTCATTCTGCATAGGTCCACGCGCTTAGCACCGTTTCCTCCTGGGGTCACCAATGTTTATTTGCTAATTAATAGCATTGCATGCAATGAACTAGCCATTGCAAGTCATTAAAAGCATGCACACCTCTCATCTCTTATTGGTTGATATGTCAAGAAACAAGAAACAAGGTAGAAGTTAATGCACCGCGCCTAAGTGTTTTGGGACTATTTGGTTTTCGTAAGATGACTTACACACCTAGACGGAGGGAGTAGTATAGCCCTGTAAACCGGAAAGGAGTATTTGCCTTTCTAGAGATTTCAACAAGTGACTAGACTACACCGTGTGCAGTACTCCCTCCCTTCCGGTTTATAGGGCTCAAATCTCAAATCTCATGAACCAAGGCATTTTGCGATTGGAGGAATGTATCTCGTACTTTACAAAACTACCCTAATTAAACTCATGCATTAATTACGTAGTTCTCTCGTTTTCCTCTCCGCCTTGGTCGCGGTGCACAATATTGAGCACTCCTATATGACTAGCCGCTCTATCTACATGCGGGACATTTCAAAGCATCCGGGCCCGCGTGCCATCCACCAAATCACAGCGAGGTGCTACAGTCGAGACTCACCTGTCACCCCGGTGTGGCCGTCATGACCCGTCATATCACAAAACCCACACCTTTACCAGCAGTGGTAAGGTGGCCTCCAAGTTGGACTGGACGAAGCAACCATCATTTCACTGGAACGCTCGTTCAAGCCCTTTCTTCCCTTTCTTGAAGAAAACCTCACTCCAGGCTACTCACTTCTGCCATTTTTCTTCTGTACCGACGAAGGAAAGGTGGGCGAATCAGTTATGCTGCTATATTTTCATTCCAAGAATCTTCTTTTTGCGAAGCACCGACCGATTCTCACATCCTATTCTTTTCCCGTTTTCATTGCGATTGTGGTTTCCTTTCGATTGCTTTTTGTTTGTCAGTTCATTGATGGATCCTGGAGCACTAGGCAAAGAGTTGCCGGCGGACAACCCACTGGAGACAGCGATCTCCAGGAAGCGAGCACCGACCAACGAGTTGACCATGTTGGCGGGCCAACCCATGGAGACGAAGAACTCCAAGAAACAAGCACTGGCCAAAGAGTTGAGGACGTTGGCGGACGAACTCCTCAAAGAAAGTTGGAAGAACAGCAAGGGCCCCACCGTGCCTACCCCAGGAACTCTGATTGCCACCTATGTGAGGCTCAAGACCGAGTTTGAGGAGATAGTCGCCGTTGAGAAGCAGTATTCCCCTGGCAAGGTGATGGCCCCCATCGAGGACGAGGAGATGGCCCCCGGAGGGATGAGATCCCCCGGTGAGCTGCACAAGGTAAAAAATAATGGCTTATTACCATAGTTGTGGTTTTTGATTATTTGCAATGTGCTTGCTAATATGTTAGGGTTGTGCAGGTGCCGGTGGACGTCCTTGATGATTCCGATGTCGTGGCCCGTCCTGTTGGCATCGCCCCGGAGATCGATTCCGATGCCGCTGTCCATCCTGTGGACATCGCCCCAGAGATCGATTCCGATGTCGCGGTCAGTCCTGTGGACATCGCCCCAGAAATCGATTCCCATGCCGCTGTCCGTGCTGTGGTCATTGCCCGAGAGATCGATGACAAGAAATAGTTGGTCGCGCTAATCCTTCAGGGTAGTTTGCATTGCCCTGTGTTTAATTACCAGAACGATGCGTGTTATCAAACCATCTTAGGGCTAGTGCACTGTCTTGTGTGGGCGGATCTTGCTACTTTTGTTTGATAGTGAATCATGCGATGAATCATGCGAACCCTCTCCGAGTTATGGAAACAGATGTATCCTCACCAGCTTTTGATGTAATATATGGCATGCTTAGATGTAAGTTTGAACTGTTTATCATATCAGCAGGGCTTGTTTGATGATTCTTGGTGTTAGTAGGCTAGCTACTGTGCGAGCTATAGTACTTGCAAAACACTCACCGAAGAGAAACGTTGGGGCTGATGAGCTCGTGGTACGCTTATACTTATCCCTCGTCGATCGACCAATAGCCCTAGCTCCTAAAATTGTAGGCTTAGCGATCGATCAGACAATAGTCGACATACATTCAGGCCTCATTTGGTTCATAGGGTAGGAAAATCGTAGCAAAAGTACAGAGAACGTGCAACACAAAATCATAGCAGTGCAGAGACGTACTCCCTCCGTTCCAAAATAGATGACCTAGGCGGGCTAGTTTGGCCTAGTGGGTTTCAGTGATATGACGTGGTACAGTGCCGTCCAGTCTTCGCGTGTGGTAGCAGTATTGCGGGTACAGTAAGTTTTCTTGAAGAAGCGGAATTCAACGAAGTCATGATGGTTCCTTCGTCCGAACAACTTACAGTGGGAAAGGTTGGGCCTGCGATACGACCGGGGTAGACCAGGATAATTTTGTGCATGGCAGGTGGACCAGGATGGTCGACGTCCCACATGTCGGCGAATGAAAGTATTCTTTCCGATATAGAGGACGAGCAACGAGTATTCATTGTTTATTTTTGATGAAAGCTATTGTCTCCACTGTTACGACGGAGGAGTGTGAAACACGGCAGCCCAGTGAACTTGGCATGTGCACCACTCCCTCCTTCCTCATGTAATGCCCAGGTTACAGCTTTTTCTCACTTTCTCTCTATCTATTTCCTCTCAAATGTTTTTTACCTTTCTTTTTTAAGACACAATTGTTTTTATGCCTTTTTTAGAATTATTTTTTATACCTAGGAGCACGTGTAGAGACGGGCTCTTGCAGAGCCCACTCCTTGACTTTGTCAATGCCTCTCTCTCCTCCACATAAGGAGTACTACTTGCTATGCATGCATGCGGCGGGCAGCTGGCGTCTTGAGGGGCCAGGGCGGTGAGAGCGGGCTCCGGAAGCGGTCCGGACTCCAGCATGGCCCACCTCACATTATCACCATATATTTCTTGGAGTCCGTGCGCGGCGGGCGGGCGATCTCTTCTCCCTCCCCCGTTTCTCTCTTCTCAGCCGACGCCCGCCGAGCGATTAGATTTCGGCTATCGACGGTTTATTCAATTACGGTCCCACATGTCAGTGAAATTGCAAGACAACGCGTGTCCCCTCTGGTGAGCGGCGTGCGAGCCGGACTGTCGGGGTTGCGACGCGTACGAGTCGTAAGTGTGCCGCCTTTTCCTTTAGAACTTGCGAAGCGTAACATTTTCGCGCGATCGATCGATAGAAATCCAGAACAAAATGACGAGGGCGGTGCTTTCCCGCTCGTTAGGCGGGCTAGTTCGAGTGATATGACGTGCTACAGTGCCGTCCACTTGCTCCATTTTTATGTAAGCAAGAGTTTACACTCTTACGCGGGAGGAGTGCGAAACACCGCGGATCTGATTTTGATCGAGGGATAACTGTTCCCTGCCAAATAATGGAGGATTGTTAGCGATTATAGCATGATAGTTAGGGCATCTCCAGCGCTGGCCCACAAATTTACACCGGCATCTGTCCGAGGACACTGATGGATGCCATCCGATGCTGCCCGCATACCTTTCGACAACTATATGAACTAACCGGACGAAATTCGTGCAAACAAAGCAAATTTCAAATTAACCGGATGAAATTCATTACATTTCGAAAACTTTTCCTACAAACTGGACGAAATTCATTACATATTTCGCACAAACCGTACTAAAACCTACTGTAAACCTAATCTAAACGATCACTGGCGCCCGACCACCATGTCCGGCCATGAACCCGAGAAAGCCGGCCATTGCCTTTGCCTCCTCCTCATCCGCCTCGATAACCTCCTCCTCCGAAGCACAAGGTTCTGAAGATTTCCGCCTCCACGTCGCCGTCAAGCGGCTAATCGGCCGCCGATGTTTACCCCACCAAGCTTGGCGTCGACTGAGTGGAGTAGCGGTGGCCTTCTTGGGACCAGAGCGGCGGCGACCTACCATGTACTACTCTTCCTCGCTGCCGGTTGCGCCCATGCACGTGCGCCGGCTTCGTGGTCATGGCGGCGAAGGGCGGCCGGGGGGGGGGGGCGATCTCCTCCGTTTGCTCCTGCGACAGTACGTTGAAGAGAGCTTTGGAGCGCGCCCAGAGCGGAGCCGCCGATGTCCCTCGTCTGCTCCCACGACAGTACGTCCAAGAGAGCTTCGGAGCGCCAGGAGGCCATGGTTGAAGTGGTGCCGACAAAACGAAGGGACCGGAGGAGAATAAGTGTGGGTCTTTGGCTATGGCTAGGAGCTGGGGCTCAAGTTAATATAGCGGGCGAATGGCAATGAGCCACGGCAGATGGATGGACAACTGGCGCCGGAGTAGGTTTGTCGGGCATGAATGCAGACGCTGCTTCAGTGACTTAACTGCATTTGCGTTTGGGTTACTGACATGTAGGCCCAACGGGCATCTGGCCCGCATGTCAGTGACACACCAATTGCACATGTAGTTAAGTCCGGTGAATGCGGCATTGACATTCTGGAGAGATGGTGACCGTTTCAGGCAGGAAGCGCGTGCTAGTGATGGAAGGGGTTTCGGTGTGCAGTGGCATGAAGATCGGTCGCTCACGATAGTACATACTCCGTACCATACTACCATAGTACCCTCTCTAGCTTAGGCTGTTTTATAGATTGTCGTTGTGATGGACGATATACATGAGCAAGGCGGTCCGAGTATGACCATTGGTGTTGAGCCAGGTTCGCGTAGGCCTCCATCAAACGTCTAAACAGTGATGGCAGGCACCGCCGGGGCGCGCAGGTGATGGGCTTGCCGTTTGCGTTGCGCCATGAGCAGGACTTTGATTTAGAGGGCGACGTGCATGCATTAGCATGCTTTGACAGCGTGAGCGTGAGTGTCTGACGTGAAGTATTTCATTTTCATTTGGCTGACGAGGGTGCGTTGCAGCGACGAGTCCGTGGTTTGATTCCCCACATACGCATAATTTTGGTTTTTACAGTATTTCTTTCTCCATTGACAGGTAGGCCCGCGTAGATAGATAAAGAACACGAGCTGATGAGGCGCATGCGGACTGTTTGACTGGTCAACCAGACAAATACAGAGCTATACGCTGAGCCAGTGACCGTATAATCACCATATCTCGTATACAATGATCAAAGTGAGCTATCAAGACAAGTTCGATGACCGCCAATGCATTTTACTCGGTAATAAATGACCAGGATTGAAGGGGAATCCAAATTTGCTTCGTCTTCTGTCCTTGAGCTCTTGACAAACCAATGCACTATACGGTTGTCCGGCCACTCCACCCCAGAGCTCTCACCAAGCGTCGTTCATGCCACCGCGCCGCACACTAACCGGTAAGGCAGCGATGGCATCCCGCCGCGCCGAGTTCCTCGCCGCCCACGACCGCACACAAAATGGTAGGGAAGCGATGGCATCCCGCCGTGCCGAGTTCATCGCCGCTCGCGACCTCACAACTATGTGGGAGGAATTTGAAGATGCCAAGGCCGAATGGGCGGTAGAGCAAGAGGCGGCCAAAGCCGCACAGAGGGAGCGGAAAAGTCAGAAAGCACTCAAGAAAAGAGAGGCCCGCCGCCGCAAGAAAGAAAAGGACGCACGCGCTGCTGCGGAGAGGTCGGCGGAGATCCAAGCACGGTGGGGTGTCGCCGACAAAGCCGGGAAGGAGAACGACGGCGTCTGGCCAGCATGTGAGAAGTAGTAGTACTAGTAGTTAGTGTGTGTGTCTGTGTCTGAGTACGAGCATGTACCAATACTACTAGTTACTACTGTAGTTTTTAGAGCAAATTACCAGTACATTAGCCTAGACTAAATGGAAAAATTCCTATCCTAAGCATCAAATGGCATCTCTTTCTCTATAGGAATTGAGATGCATGTCATCTCACTTCCTATGATTTTCATATTCCTATCCTATGAACGAAAGGAGGCCTCTGTTGGAGTAACTACTGTAGCTAGCAGTACTGCTGGTACAGTAGTTTTCTTCAAGAAGCGGAATTCAACGAAGTCATGATGGTTCCTTCGTCCGAGCAACTTCAAAGTGGGAAGTGGGCCTGTGATTTGACGGCTCATTAGTCATTGTTACTGCGGCGCGACGACCTGGGTGACTCTCCCTTGGAGTTCTGCGTGCATGGCAAGTGGACCAGGATGGTCGACGTCCCACATGTTGGCGAACGGAAGTATTCTTTCCGATATCGAGGAGCAAGGAAACCGCGTGGTATAGTATCACTGCTGATTGGTTCGCAAAAAAATAGTATCACTGCCGATTTATAATTATTTTTTATTTCTGATGAATGCTAGCGTTTCAACTCTTACGACGAAGGGTGCCAAACACGGCACGTGCTGGATGTCCCACACGTCAGCGAAAGGAGTGGGACATGAACAGCGTGGTAGAGCCCAGCGTAAAAAACAGCGTGGTAGAGCGTCTCCACTTCTTCCACTTCTGGGTCGGAGACCACACGTAGTAGTACTTAGTGGTATGAACGATACAAAGTGCGACCTGGAGAGAAAGACACGTCTAGTTGGAAGGTCTCGGGGCATACACGTAAACAAATATAAAAGTTAATATGTGCCTCCAACTAATATAGTAGTAGTAGAGTACTTAGGCACGTACTCCATAACATCACCGTGCATTGCACGTACAACATTTAGTGGTAGTACGTAGTAAGAGACAAATGCCGCCCAAGAGTTCCCTTCTCGACCTACTTTTGGGTGTTTGGTAGAGTGTATGGAGGGTGCATGAGTCCACACTAGTTTAGCACAAATACACTAGAAGCATGCATGAAGAGAGCATGCATGAAGAGGGGTGTTGAGTTGAGCATGCATGAAGAGGGAACAACTATGCTGAGACGAGAACGCAACCAAACACACCCTATATGCCACGCATGTTCATACCATTTGTGCCTTTCTACTTCACTTACTGCGCTACATTACTCAGGTTCGTACGTCCACTCCTGGGTACATGTCCGTCTCGTAGTTCCAGTCCCACGTGTTCTTCATATAGATGGAACGATCCTTGCATAACACGTGCACCTTGATGCTAGATGTCTCGCGTGTTGGCAAAAGGATGAACAAAGCTCACGTAAAAAAATAGAGTGGAAGAACATAGATTCCGGACGACCGAGAAGGAGCAAGGAACCTCGTGGTGGAGCGTCTGCACTCATAATATTTAATATTATTCAGCGATATAAAATTAACCAATCATCTCCACAGTGGACTGGAAGAGTACGAAACACGGCAGCCCAGTGTAGTTACATCATACTAGTACATGGCTAACCCACGCTATCACCATATTTCTTGGCTTCCGTGCGACACCTATCTCTAGTAATCCAGCAGCCTGTATCGCTTCTCCCTCCTCGTCTCTATCAAAGTGCGGCGGGCTGGCGTTTCTGCCGTCTATTGAGGTCGGTTAACTATCACATGTTAGCGACATGCCAAGAGCATTCTAAAAAAATTCCTTTCACGTTCCGTTTTCAAAAAGAAAAAAATCCTTTCACGTACGAATTTGCCTGTATGCTTTGAGCAACTTGCATGTCCTATACTGCTCCTGTTTGATACTCTAACTTAGCTAGAGGTTAGACTAACTCATGACTAACCCTGAACTAACTGTAGCCAAAGAGGTGTTTGGGTGACAGGGTTAGATTGACAATAAATGCACTTCATGGAGAGAGAAAAGTGATTTTTCAGTGGTCCCAATGAGAACTATCTCCAGTTAGCACCTCTTGGGTGGGATAGTTTTTTTGGTGGGTTCGGTGCAACTTGCTCCAATTTAAACCCTCATGCTTGGATACTTTAGGGCTATTTGAGCCCCAACTAGCTCAAACTAACTCTAACCCATGGATCCAAACAGGGCCTATGGCCAGTCTCGACGCGGAGCAGTCGCGTGCACCGGGAAGCGGCGCTCTCTCGGCCGTCGCGCCACTTCAAAGCCGGCGCCAGTGAGAGGTCGCCTCCGCTCTGGCCGGGCATTAATGCGGCACTGACGCTCCAGGGCGACGCTGACCGTTTCACGCGGGAAGCGCGCGCTGGCAAGGGAGTATAGGTTTTGAACCGTTTCAGGTGTAGTACTGGTAGTTTGCAAAACTACTCAATTATTGCACTCAGTTTCCTAAGAAATTGTGGTAAAAAACGTTACTCCACAGCCCGCTTCCCTTCTCCTTCCTCTTCCACCGCCCGCGCACGTCCGCGGGAAGCGACCGGTCAACCCTTATATAGGAGTGCTAGCACAAAAAGATGCATGCATGACCACTAAAATTTCCATATTAAAGCGCCGCTCCGGCGGGAGTATGGCGTATGTTGTTACCTTCGGCCGGCCCATGGCTACCGGGCGACGGCGACCAGAGAAGAGGCGGCGGGAGGGGAATGAATGCAGCTACTGTTTGGGTTCGCCTTCCGGCTTAAATAAATGCGCAGCATCACGTGTACCCGCGGGTGCACAAATTGTAACATACGTGTCTGCTTAAGTGGGCGTCACGTAACTGGTGTGTGTGAGAGAGAGATTCTGAGAGACAGAGTGCGTGTGTGCGACTCTACTCTTCGGACATGTACTCAACCTTTTGCATCGGGATATAAGTATAATGGTATTTACTTTAGCTAGTGATTTACGTGGCCATGTTAACGTGGTTGTGTCAAAAAAATGTCACTTCCTGCTCGTGATTTGCGTTATATAATTACAAGCAAGATTCTCGTGCATTGCACGGAACATCAATATGCATTTTTTTACAAACACCTGTTGTGATTGACCCATGCAGGAGTAATCCCATGTGTAAAAACTAATGATATCTCGAGAATTTTATCGGAAAACTGGTATCTCGAGAATGTCATCGAAAAAATGAAAGATGAGAGATAAGGCGAGGAGGAGTGGAGCGTGGTGGTGACTGGTGGTCGGAATGGGCGGAGGCATGGGGATGGACGGCGCCGGCAGGCGGCAGCGGCCACCATGCATGCTAGATTGTTCCAGAGACTTATTCCTTTTTTAATTGCTGAGCAATGAGGTTGCGGGAGATAATGATGTGGAGAGAGGTGTGGGTATCTTTTGTAAAATTATCATAGTTTGCTTTCTATCCTCAGATATAGATCATACGGTCTGTATTACAAGATGGCAGGCACACCATCACCGCCAACTCGTTTTTTATAAGGGTACAAATGATAAGTTTGCTGACTACTAAAGTAAAGTGGAATTTGTCCATGTTATGCAAGTAAATAAAGGTGATTGTTTATCATACGGGTAAGGTTGGATGAAGGGTGGTAGGAACAAATGCTCCGCCTAGAGCATGTGTGTGTGAGATGGAGTCTTAGTGTGTGTGTGGTGTGTGTGAGAGAGAGAGAGAGGAAAGAGAGAGATGGAGTCTTAGTTTGTGTGTGTGTGAGAGAGAGAGAGATGGAGTCTTAGTGTGTGGGTGTGTGTGTGTGGGGGGGGGTGTGCGTGCGTGTGTGTGTTTGTGTGTGTGAGAGAGATGGAGTCTTAGTGTGTGTGTGGGGGGGGTGCGTGCATGCGTGTGTGTGTGTGTGTCGCGGGGTCCTCTGTGGCGGATGTAATTTAAATGTGCATGGCTTCATCATAGAGAGGTGACGTGTATGGTAGAGGCCACCAACAATGGGGTGCGAGAGAGAAAATGCCCGTAGAGAGAGAAGAGAAGGTGTGTGTGCGTGAGAGGAGTCGACATCGAGAGAACGTGTTTGTTCAAGAGACACCAAGGAAGACTACTATATATCGATGGTGCATGTAGGCGGGAATTAAACAAAGGGATGGTCTTATTGGTTTCGGGGATATAGGGGAAGAGTGAGAGGCGGCAGGAGGGTGGTAGCTAGAAGGAGATTGTTAAGTGTGAGTGTGTGTTTTACCCATCCAGGCAGAAGTTATGTGCACAAAAGAGGAGAACGATTCGATGTGGCATTAGGATTGAGGGTAATTAACTACGTATGGAGACATAGAGACCTTGAACGTGCATGTGTGAGAGGTATACATGTATACGTGGGATGTGTGTGTGTGTGCGCGCGCGCATGATCGAGATAAAAGAAAGAAGACATAAGTCATAAGATCAACGACATGGGAGAGACGGATCGGTATGACAATATGCATGCATGTGAGAATGCAGGGAAGAAGGCCCGACAATTGAGCATGTGTTTTTGTCTTTAAGAGATAGTGGCGTGGGCTGGAGCATGCATCTATGGCGAGCAGAGGGAGTGAGGCGCAACGATTGTGCAAAAGAGACCAACCTATAAATGCATATGTATGGAGAGACATATATAGTGTGGGTGATAGGAAGCAAGACTCCGTGCGAGAAAGAAATGTTGACGGAGAAACTACAGATAGATACAGAGATGGAGATGCTAGCTAGAGGGACATCCGCTAGTTTGGGTGTTGGAGATGACCGTCGGGTGGTTCAAAGGGTGAAGTTATATATGTGTGTGAGAGGGCACTTGACTGCATGTAGAGAGAAACATATGTAGTGTGCGTGATAGGAATCAAGAGTGAGGGCGAGAAAGAAGGTTGATGGAGAAACAGATAAATAGAAAGATAAAGATGCTAGCTAGTGTGCGTTAGAGATAGGAGTCGAGTGGATCAGAAGGCTGGGTTATGTGTGTGGGTGTGAGAGAGATAGAGAGAGGGTGCATGTGAGTCACATACAAACAGATATCAGAGAGAAATGAGATCCAGAGAGACGGAGTTTTGTGTCTGCGAGAGAGAAAGATATTTCACAACGAGAGTGATAGCTAGAGAGACATACGAGGGAACGCAAGATATCTCTAGGGAGAGAGGGTGTGTGTGAGCGACATACAAGAGAACAATGGAGAAATATGAGACCCTGGGAGACAGAGTTTGTGTTTGTGTGTGAGAAAGAGATATTGAAGAGGAAGAGTCGTAGGTTCTCATATCTAAGGAGCGAAAGACATCTCTGTATGAGGGGTGTGCGAGTGGCACACATGGGAATAGTAGAGAGAAATGAGACCCCGGGAGACAAAGTTTTGTGTTTGTGTGAGAGAAAGAGATTCCACATGGAGAATCATAGTTAGAGACACATAGCAGGGAGCGAGATATACTTAGAGAGAGATAGAGTGATGAAGGTCGAGGGAGAGAGTACCGTCAGTGTGTTACGAAGATAAAAGATCATTGTCGACATACAGGTAGCACGAGAGATACCTGAGAGACGATGAACGCGTATAGGTCCAGAGAGATAGTCCTATATAAGCATGAGTGATAGCTATATGAGACGAATATCTGGATTAAAGGGGATTCAAATATTTAAACTGGAGATCACGACATCGATAATATCATAACGCAAATTGGTGTATCAAACATGCATATTCATTTGAATTTGGGCACACGTGTAATGTTATATAGTTTATCAATATTGGTGATCCATAGATTCTTCAATTACAAACAATGCATGGTTTATATGCAATTAATGTCTAAACGGGATTACACTATATGTTGCGTGTGTGAAACACATTATACATGTTTGAGAAGTAAAAAAACCCGCATGAAACACACATTAATTGGAGACAGTTAGCGAGGAATGCATACATTGGATTTCAACATAAAGTGGTTTCAAATATTTGAAAATCCAAATTGATGGATACAACCTTATGAATCTGAGATCATGCCATTTGTAAACCATATTTATGTATAAATGGTGTTGTGCTTTTGAAAGTATATATAAAAAATGATGTATATAGAATGTAATTCCAATTGAAAATGGATCCCGCCCGAAAAAAATAGAATACAAACGGGATTCGAATTGAGTTGGCACGGTAAACGTGCACTCTGCAAAATTTGAACGAAGCGGGGAAAGTCGCAGTAACCGCCCGAAACCAAAATCTGCGAGATGGAAATCACTACTGCCTATCCCTGCCACGCAAAGCCTATCTGCTGGATTTCTATAGGTTTCGATAGGGGTACGTTTGTAATTTCACCCAAACGTGACGTAACCGCCTCTCACCCGGATTCATACACGGTGGGCGCCAAAACACAGTGTGTCCTCGGCCGAAATCAACTCCCTCCCCGATTCATATTCATACACGGTGGGCGCCAAAAACAAACTCTCGTCGGCAAATATTCGGTGTATGCGAGATTACCGTCCTATCCCCAACCGACTAATATTGCTGTGATGTAGTAGAAATTTGAAACGAGGGCTAATTTTGTAAATTTCCTCGCATTTGAGACAAGCGCGCCCTGAATACATGGTTCCCCCTTCCTCTCTACCTCCCTTTTCCCCATTCATACTCCATGGGCGCCAAAACACCCTCTCCACCCCACCCTCCTCCGTCCGCCGCCGTCCGCCACCCCATCCACCGCCCTCCTCCTCCACCATGCCGGAGCTGATACCCCGACGCCACCATCCATTACAAGAGATCGACCTCTCTCATCCATGACTTCGGACCAGGATCCTTGCATCCCGTCCTCTCGCTTCATCCCCACCGTCGTGCAACTTGCCGGCGCCGCTCCTACGAATGTCTCGTCCACCACGCCCCGCCGCCACTATCTAGCCCCCTAGATCTGCTTCCACGCCGCCGACAGCCATCGCTACCGCAGCACCATCAAATTCTTAGCAGATGCGTACACGGCGCCGCACCAGAGGCGGTACTCTTTCATATCTGCTCAACTTATTTATCGCAGCAAGAAAATAGATCGCCACTGCTTTACTCTGATTTCTTGTCTTGGTTGCAAAGTTGCCTTTGTCCGGTTTGCACCTTCAGAACCGCCATGGCATGCTCAACACTATACTCCCAATGCTTATGGTTTTCCCCATTTATATTCCACACTAGTTATATCACAGTAGACTAAATTTCAAAATTGGGTCAGTCAATTTTTCAGAGCTCGCCGGAGTTCGCCGGTGCGATCGAAGGGGCTCGGGTGGTTGTGGGGCCTCGCGAATCGAAGAAAACTCGACATGGGTGGGGGTTGGGGCGGGGGTGGGGGTGGCGGAGTAACACATGCGGTGGGGGTCGGTGGTCCGGCCGGCGGCCCGTGCGGCGTACTGTATGGGAAGAATCAGAGACGAGGAAGAAGAAGGGTTAGGAGACGTAGGATCTTCATCCAACCGCCTGAAATGGTCAAGAGACAGCTGGGAGTTGCATTCTTAATGCGCTCTGGTTCATCATTTGTGGGCACTACGCAACCAACATTTTATTATCCAAAATCTGCTTGCTCTTCTTTTCCATGTTCCTCTTCCGTTCTTCTTTAATATGTACTCTCTCCGTTCCTAAATACAAGTCTTTGTATAGATTCCACCATGGACTACATATGGAACAAAATGAGTGAATCTACACTCTAAAATGTATCTGGATACATCTGTATGTGATCCATAGTGGAAATCTCTACCAAGACTTATACTTTGGAACGGAGGGAGTATGATAGTACTACAGTGTGTTCCTTGTACTAAAGATGAGCAGGGACATTTGCAGTGTAGAGGTCTATATGGTCGGTTGTGATGGATAGTTTGAGCCTCTTTGATTCGTAGGATCTTGTAAACATAGTAATAGGATTTGTAGTGGCTTGCCCACTTGAATCCTATAAGAATAGCAAGGAAATGCGGGGAGCTATGTCTGTTGGGGATCGTAGCAGAAATTTAAATTTTTCTACGCATCACCAAGATCAATCTATGGAGTAATCTAGCAACGAGGGGAAGGGGAGTGCATCTACATACCCTTGTAGATCGCTAAGCAGAAGCATTGCAAGAACGCGGATGAAGGAGTCGTACTCGTAGCGATTCAGATCGCGGTTGATTCCGATCTAAGCGCCGAACCACGGCGCCTCCGTGTTCAACACACGTGCAGCCCGATGATGTCTCCTACGCCTTGATCCAGCAAGGGGAGAAGGAGAGGTTGGGGAAGACTCCATCCAGCAGCAGCACGACGGCGTGGTGGTGGTGGAGCAGCGTGGAACTCCAGCAGGGCTTCGCCAAGCACTACGAGAGACGAGGAGGGAGAGAGGTAGGGCTGCGCCAAGAGGGAGACGGTCTCGTGTATGTTGCAGCCCCCAATACCTCAAGTATATATAGGGGAAGGGGAGGGGTTGCGCCCCCATCTAGGGTTCCCTCCCTAGGGGTGGCGGCAGCCCCAAAACCCATCTAGGGTTGCGGCCAAGGGGGGAGAGAGAGGAGGCGCACCTAGGGTGGGCCTTAAGGCCCATCTGCCCTAGGATTTGCCCCCTCCCCTCTAGGAGGCGCCTTGGGCCTTGGTGGGAGGCGCCCCAGCCCACCTAGGGGCTGGTCTCTTCCCACTATTGGCCCATGTAGGCCTTCGGGGCTGGTGGCCCCTCCCGGTGGACCCCCGGACCCCTCCGGTGGTCCCGGTACACTACCGGTGATGCCCGGAACACTTCCGGTGGCCAAAACCATACTTCCTACATATTAATCTTTACCTCCTCACCATTCCAGAACTCCTCGTGACGTCCGGGATCTCATCCGGGGCTCCGAACAACATTCGGTAACCGCGTACATACTTTCCCTATAACCCTAGCGTCATCGTACCTTAAGTGTGTAGACCCTACGGGTTCGGGAGTCATGCAGACATGGCCGAGACAACTCTCCGGTCAATAACCAACAGCGGGATCTGGATACCCATGTTGGCTCCCACATGCTCCACGATGATCTCATCGGATGAACCACGATGTCAAGGATTTAATCAATCCCGTATACAATTCCCTTTGTCTAGCGGTGTAGTACTTGCCTGAGATTCGATCGTCGGTATCCCGATACCTTGTTCAATCTCGTTACCGGCAAGTCTCTTTACTCGTTCAGTAACACATCATCCTGTGATCAACTCCTTGGTCACATTGTGCACATTATGATGATGTCCTACCGAGTGGGCCCAGAGATACCTCTTCGTTTACACGGAGTGACAAATCCCAGTCTCGATTCGTGCCAACCCAACAGACACTTTCGGAGATACCTGTAGTGTACCTTTATAGCCACCCAGTTACGTTGTGACGTTTGGCACACCCAAAGCACTCCTACGGTATCCGGGAGTTGCACAATCTCATGGTCTAAGGAAATGATACTCGACATTAGAAAAGCTTTAGCATACGAACTACACGATCTTGTGCTAGGCTTAGGATTGGGTCTTGTCCATCACATCATTCTCCTAATGATGTGATCCTGTTATCAACGACATCCAATGTCCATGGTCAGGAAACTGTAACCATCTATTGATCAACGAGCTAGTCAACTAGAGGCTTACTAGGGACATGGTGTTGTCTATGTATCCACACGTGTATATGAGTTTCCTATCAATACAATTCTAGCATGGATAACAAACGATTATCATGAACAATGAAATATAATAATAATAACTAATTTATTATTGCCTCTAGGGCATATTTCCAATAGTCTCCCACTTGCACTAGAGTCAATAATCTAGTTCACATCGCCATGTGATTAACACTCACAGGTCACATCGCCAGGTGACCAACATCCAAAGAGTTTACTAGAGTCACTAATATAGTTCACATCACTATGTTATTAATACTCAATGAGTTATGGGTTTGATCATGTTATGCTTGTGAGAGAGGTTGTAGTCAACGGGTCTTGCCATATTCAGATCCCTATGTATTTCGCAAAACTTTATGTCATATCATAGATGCTGCTACCATGTTCCACTTGGAGCTATTCCAAATTGTTGCTCCATTATACGTATCCGGCATCTCTACTCAGAGCTATCCGGATAGGTGTTAAGCTTGCATCGACGTAACTCTTTACGTCGAACTCTTTATCACCTCCATAACCGAGAAACATTTCCTTATTCCTCTAAGGATAATTTTGACCGCTATCTGGTGATCCAATCCTAGATCACCTTTGTACCCTCTTGCCAGACATGTGGCAAGGCACACATCTAGTGCGGTACTCAGCATGGCATACCGTATAGAGCCTATGACAAAATCATAGGGGACGACCTTCGTCCTTCCTCTTTCTTTTGCCGTGGTCAATCTTCGAGTCTTACTTCACACCTTACAACTCAGGTAAGGACCCCTTCTTTGACTGATCTATTTTGAACTCCTTCAAAAACATGTCAAGGTGTGCGTTCTTTGAAAGTGTCATCAGGCGTCTTGATCTATCTCTATAGATCTTGATGCCCAATATGTAAGCAGCTTTATCCAGGTCTTCCTTTGAAAAACACCCTTCAAACAACCGTTTATGCTTTCCAGAAATTCTACATTATTTCGGATCAACAATATGTCATCCACATATAATTATCAGAAATGTTGTAGTGCTCCCACTCACTTTCTTGTAAATACAAGTTTCTAGCAAACATTTTATAAACCTAAAATCTTTGATCACTCCATCAAAGCATATATTCCGATTCTGAGATGCTTGCTCTAGTCCATCGAAGGATTGCTGGAGCCAGCATACCTTTTAGCATCTTTAGGACCGACAAAACCTTTTATTGCATCACATACAACTTTTTCTTACGAAAACTCGTTTTGACATCCATCTGTCAGATGCTAACGTGATTTCGACGGACTTAAGCATCGCTACGGGTGAGAAATTCTCATCGTAGTCAACTCCTTGAACTTGTGAAAAGACTCTTTCCCATAAGTCGAGCTTCATAGACGGTAACATTACCGCCCACGTCCGTCTTCTTCTTAAAGATCCATTTATCTCAATGGCTCGCTGATCATCGGGCAAGTCCACCAAAGTCCATACTTTGTTCTGATACATGGATCCTATCTCGGATTTCATGGCTTCTAACCATTTGTCAGAATACAAGCCCACCATCACTTCTCCATAGCTCGTAGGTTCATTTTTTGTCTAACAACATGATATCTAAGACAGGATTACCGTACCACTCAGGAGTAGTACATATCCTTGTCGACCTATGAGGTTCGATAGCAACTTGATCCGAAGCTTCTTGATCACTATCATTAACTTCCTATTCAACAGACGTAGGCTCCACAGAAAACATCTTTCTGTGTTGCATCACTCTCTGGTTGACGTAAAGGTTTGGCAACCTCATCAAGTTCTATCTTCCTCCCACTCAATTCTTTCGAGAGAAACTCCTTCTCGAGAAAGGACCCATTCTTAGCGACAAACAATTTGCCCTCAGATCTGAGATAGAAGGTGTACCCAACTGTCACCTTTGGGTATCCTATGAAGATGTGTTTGTACGCTTTGGGTTCGAGCTTCTCCAGCTGAAGCCTTAAGCATCGCAGCCCCAAACATTAAGAAATGACAACTTTGGTTTCTTGCCAAACCAATGTTCACACGACGTCATCTCAACGGACTTAGATGGTGTCCTATCTAAAGTGAATGCAGCTGTCTCTAACGCATATCCTCAAAATGAAAAATGGTAGATCGGTAAGAGACATCATAGATCGCACCATATCTCATAAGGTTCGATTATGACATCCGGACACACCATTTATCTGTGGTGTTCCAGGCGGCTTCAACTGTGAAACAATTCCACAGTGTCTTAAATGATTGCCAAACTCATAACTCAGAAAATCCCCTTTTGATTAGATCGTGGGAACATGATCTTATTGTTATGATGATTCTTAACTTCACTCTGAAATCGCTTGAACTTTTCAAACGTTTCAGACTTGTGCTTCATTAAGTAAATATACCTATATCTACCCAAATCGTCAGTGAAGATGAGAAAATAGCGATATCCACCGCACACTTCAATTCTCATTGGATCACACGCATTAGTATGTATGATTTCCAACAAGTCACTTGCCCGTTTCGTTGTACCTGAAAACGGGGTCTTAGTCATCCTGCCCATGAGGCATGGCTCGCATGTGTCAAGGGATTCAAAATCAAGTGACTCCAAACATCCATTGACATGGAGTTTCTTCATGCATCTTACGCCAATATGACCTAAGCGGCAGTGCCACAAGAAAGTGGTACTATCGTTATTAACTCTACATCTTTTGGCGTGAACATGTGTATTACTACAACCGAGATTCAATGAACCATTCACATAGGGTGCATGACCATGAAAGGTATTATTCAAGTAAACAGAATAACCATTATTCTCTAACTTAAATGAATAACCTATTGCAATGAACGTGATCTAATCATATTCATGCTCAACGTAGACACCTGATAACATTTATCTAGGTTCAATACTAATCCCGAAGGCAGATGGAGCGTGCAATGGTGATCTCATCAACTTTGTAAACACTTCCAACACACATCGTCACCTCGCCCTTAGCCAGTCTCCGTTTAGTCCGTAGCTTTTGCTTCAAGTCACCAATAATAGCAACTGAACCGGTATCCAATACCCAAGTGCTACCAGGAGTACTAGTGAGGTACAGATTAATAACATGTATATACTTTGTTGAAGTTTCCAGCCTTCTTATCTACCATGCATTTGGGGTAATTCTGCTACCAGTGACCGTTCCCCTTACAATAGAAGCACCTAGTCTCGGGTTCGGGTTCAACCTTGGGTTCCTTCACTAGAGCGGCAACTGGTTTGCCATCCATGAAGTTTCCCTTCTAGCCCTTGCCCTTCTTGAAACTAGTGGTCTTGTTAAACCATCAACACTTGATGCTCCTTCTTGATTTCTACCTTTTGCGGTCTTAAGCACCGCGAACAGCTCTCGGATCAACTCCATACCTTGCATGTCATAGTTCATCACGAAGATCTAGTAGCTTAGTGATAGTGGCTAGAGAACTCTATCAATCACTATCTTATCTGGAAGTTTAACTCCCACTTGATTTAGGTGATTGTAGCACCCAGACATTCTGAGCACATGCTCACTAGCTGAGCTATTCTCATCCATCTTGTTGGCAAAAGAACTTGTCAGAGGTCTCACACCTCTCAACACGGGCATGAGCCTAAAATCCCAATTTCAGCTCTCGGAACATCTCATATGTTCTATGGCGTTCAAAACGTCATTGGAATCCTGATTCTAAGCCGTAAAGTATGGCGCACTAAACTATCAAGTAGTCATCAGGATGTGTCTGTCAGGTGTTCACAACATCCACAGACGACGTTGTAAGGGTTTGCACATCGAGCAGTGCATCAAAGACGTAAGCCTTCTATGTACCAGTGAGGACACTCCTCGGACTATGGACCTAGTCCGCATCATTGCTTACAATATCTTTCAACTTAATCTTTCTCTAGGAACGTATTGAAACAGGGAGCTACAACGTGAGCTATTTATCTACAATATATTTGCAAAGACAATTTAGACTATGTTCATGATAATTGAGTTCATCTAATGAAATTATTTAATGAACTCCCACTCAGATAGACATCCCTCTAGTCATCTAAGTGAAACATGATCCGAATCGACTAGGCCGTGTCCGATCATCACGTGAGACGGACTAGTCATCAACGGTGAACATCTCATGTTGATCGTATCTTCTATACGACTCATGTTCGACCTTTCGGTCTTCCGTGTTCCGAGGCCATGTCTGTACATGCTAGGCTCGTCAAGTCAACCTAAGTGTTCCGCATGTGTTCCGAGGCCATGTCTGTACATGCTAGGCTCGTCAACACCCGTTGTATTCGAATGTTAGAATCTATCACACCCGATCATCACGTGGTGCTTAGAAACAACGAACCTTCGCAACGGTGCACAGTTAGGGGGAACACTTTTCTTGAAATTTTAGTGAGGGGTCATCTTATTTAAGCTACCATCTTTCTAAGAAAATAAGATGTAAAACATGATAAACATCACATGCAATCAAATAGTGACATGATATGACCAATATCATTTTGATCCTTTTGATGTCCATCTTCAGGGCTCCATGATCATCGTTGTCACCGGCATGACACCATGATCTCCATCATCGTGTCTTCTTGAAGTTGTCTCGTCATCTATTACTTCTACTACTATGGCTAACGCTTTAGCAATAAAGTAAAGTAATTACATGACGTTTATGTTGACACGCAGGTCATAAATAAATAAAGACAACTCCTATGGCTCCTGCCGGTTGTCATACTCATCGACATGCAAGTCGTGATTCCTATTACAAGAACATGATCAATCTCATACATCACATATATCATTCATCACATCCTTTTGGCCATATCACATCACAAGGCATAAGCTGCAAAAACAAGTTAGACGTCCTCTAATTGTTGTTGCAAGTTTTTACGTGGCTGCTATAGGTTTCTAGCAAGAACGTTTCTTACCTACGCGAAAACCACAACGTGATATGCCAATTTCTATTTACCCTTCATAAGGACCCTTTTCATCGAATCCGATCCGACTAAAGTGGGGGAGACAGACACCCGCTAGCCACCTTATGCAACTAGTGCATGTCAGTCGGTGGAACCAGTCTCACGTAAGAGTACGTGTAAGGTCGGTCCGGGCCGCTTCATCCCACGATGCCGCCGAATCAAGATAAGACTAGTAACGGCAAGTAAATTGACAATATCGACGCCCACAACTGCTTGTGTTCTACTCGTGCATAGAAACTACGCATAGACCTAGCTCATGATGCCACTGTTGGGGATCGTAGCAGAAATTTAAAATTTTCTACGCATCACCAAGATCAATCTATGGAGTAATCTAGCAACGAGGGGAAGGGGAGTGCATCTACATACCCTTGTAGATCGCTAAGCGGAAGCGTTCAACGTGAACGGGGTTGATGGAGTCGTACTCGTCGTGATCCAAATCACCGATGATCTAGTGCCGAACGGACGGCACCTCCGTGTTCAACACACGTACAGCCCGGTGACGTCTCCTACGCCTTGATCCAGCAAGGGGAGAAGGAGAGGTTGGGGAAGACTCCATCCAGCAGCAGCACGACGGCGTGGTGGTGTGGAGGAGCGTGGTACTCCAGGAGGGCTTCGCCAAGCACCGCGAGAGACGAGGAGGAAGAGGGGTAGGGCTGCGCCAACAGGGAGATTGAATCATGTTTTGGGCTGCCCCTTTGCTCAAGTATATATAGAGGGAGGGGAGGGGCTGCGCCCCCACCTAGGGTTCCCTCCCTAGGGGTGGCGGCAGCCCCCAGATCCGATCTGGGGAGGCGCCAAGGGGGCGAGAGAGGGGGGCGCACCTAGGGTGGGCCTTAGGGCCCATCTGCCCTAGGGTTTGCCCCCCTCCCTCTAGGAGGCGCCTTGGGCCTTGGTGGGAGGCGCCCCAGCCCACCTAGGGGATGGTCCCTTCCCACTATTGGCCCAATTAGGCCTCCGGGGCTAGTGGCCCCTCCCGGTGGACCCCGGACCCCTCCGGTGGTCCTAGTACACTACCGGTGATGCCCGGAACACTTCCGGTGGCCAAAACCATACTTCCTATATATTAATCTTTACCTCCGGACCATTCCGGAACTCCTCGTGACATCCGGGATCTCATCCGGGACTCCGAACAACATTCGGTAACCGCGTACATACTTTCCCTATAACCCTAGCGTCATTGAACCTTAAGTGTGTAGACCCTACGGGTTCGGGAGTCATGCAGACATGGCCGAGACAACTCTCCGGTCAATAACCAACAGCGGGATCTGGATACCCATGTTGGCTCCCACATGCTCCACGATGATCTCATCGGATGAACCACGATGTCAAGGATTTAATCAATCCCGTATACAATTCCCTTTGTCTAGCGGTATAGTACTTGCCCGAGATTCGATCGTCGGTATCCCGATACCTTGTTCAATCTCGTTACCGGCAAGTCTCTTTACTCGTTCCATAACACATCATCCCGTGATCAACTCCTTGGTCACATTGTGCACATTATGATGATGTCCTACCGAGTGGGCCCAGAGATACCTCTCCGTTTACACGGAGTGACAAATCCCAGTCTCGATTCGTGCCAACCCAACAGACACTTTCGGAGATACCTGTAGTGTACCTTTATAGCCACCCAGTTACGTTGTGACGTTTGGCACACCCAAAGCACTCCTACGGTATCCGGGAGTTGCACAATCTCATGGTCTAAGGAAATGATACTTGACATTAGAAAAGCTTTAGCATACGAACTACATGATCTTGTGCTAGGCTTAGGATTGGGTCTTGTCCATCACATCATTCTCCTAATGATGTGATCCCGTTATCAACGACATCCAATGTCCATGGTCAGGAAACTGTAACCATCTATTGATCAACGAGCTAGTCAACTAGAGGCTTATTAGGGACATGGTGTTGTCTATGTATCCACACATGTATCTGAGTCTCCTATCAATACAATTCTAGCATGGATAACAAATGATTATCATGAACAATGAAAAAAAAATAACTAGTTTATTATTGCCTCTAGGGCATATTTCCAATAGTGTCGCCTTTGAGAGTTACACTGATATTAACAGTACCGCACCTTCACTTGAAGAGAGCTGGTATCCAAAGCCTTTCTAGCCGTACCGGCAATACTAGCACATATATTCCAGCAAGTTCCACTTTGCTGATTTTACTCTGATGCTTAAAGTTTTCCCGTTATATCTACACTATGATCTACGTAGCTGCTATGTGTCGCACTAGCAGCAGTCCACTCTTGAAGCTAAACACTCCAATGACTTACAAAATTGGCACCAAGGCATTAAGTGCCATTCTCGATGCAATGAAACTCATACGCTCCCCACCTGTTGATTCTTGTTCAGAATATGATCCTAATGACTATTCTAACCTCGAGGAGTCAAAGGCAGATGGCATGTCCTGTTCACCCATCAAGGTGCCTGTTCTAATTTGGCAATGTTTTATTGATTGCAGGTATCTTTCATATGTTGTCTCACATTTCTTCTACTTTGTTGCACCGCCATCTGCTTAGTTTACTCATCATATATGTTGAGATGCCATGCCCATCCATTATCAATACATATTCCATCTGTCATCATACCATGTTTTTCCACTCAAATGATGTTCTTGTGCATCAGACATCAAAAAGGAAGAGGGTGATTGTCGAACCTGAAGGAGCACCAGCAAAGTCCTTGAAAAACATGGTGGTGCCAGAGAAATCAGAAATCACCCCACTTATATTGGCTGTACAACCAATGACACAAAACATAGGACCGACTCTAGCAGACTGTACCCATACTTCACTGGCCACACCACTAGCCCCACCACACAGGACCTGCACTCCAGCAAAAGGTATACCGATTTCATTTGCCATAGCACCAGTTGTACCACAGAAAAATCCCACTCCAGCAAAAAGTACATCAAGTCCAACGGCCAAAGACCTATCCCAACTGCAGAGACGACCAATTCCTGCAGATCGGAACCCCATTCCATTTATTCCCAGTTTAAAAGACAATGCTTTCAATGTTGTTAGGGACTACGTGCATATATTCCCATCATGGGAAGATTATTGTGAAGACAAACACCATTTTCACATCTTCTTGTCCAACTTACGTGTAAGTGCTATTATTCATGGTTATTATTTTCCTGTTTTCTACTGATGAACACATCAATGATTTACATTACATTGTTGTAACTAGGCGAGGGTCAATCTAGATAGTCATGACGAGCAAAGCTTGCTTGTGCTTTTCAAGGAAGCATTGCAGCAGTATCGGTGTTACCTGAGGAAATCACACTTTGATGGCAAGTCTATAAACAAATTTCTGGTGAAGTCTCCTATGCTAAATTTAGAAGACATTGAATGGAAAAACCTTGTTATGCACTGGTATCGTTCCCAGGATGAGGTACTGTCTATGAAATCACATGACAATTTGAACTTCTACTTTTCCGCATGTGCCTTACGGATCTTTTTTGCAGGAAATCTGCTCGAAGAAGAATTCCGGTTTGACAAGAACGACAGGATATCGCAAATATGCTGCCCGCTGCTTTGCTCTTGTTAGTACCTGTTGTCCTGTATCACTGTACTTGCATACATACCTGGTTCATTATGTGACAGCAGTGTGCATGATAGCTTTCTTATCAATTGTTTGCTCCAAATTATCTGATCTGTATGAATGGTTACATTAGTGTAGAATTTATCCAATGCCAATATTTTTTTAGCTCTACATTGTTCTTGTAAGTACATGCTGTCCTTTATCAGTGTACTTATAATGACAGGTAGTTGTTCGTGTACCATCACTCTACAGCTTATTTTCCTTTGCCCTCCATTTTCTACACATCAGATCTATATTTACTCTTGCCATAAGGTTGGTACTGAAGAAGTTTAGCTGTGCATTGTTCTTGGCTGTACCTTTTGCCTGTATCGTTGCACTTACATTTATAACTACTTGGTTATGTAGCATCACTCTTCAGCTTATCTTAAATATTCTCCATTTTTTCGTATATTATCACATCTACATTTACTCTTAACAAAATGTAGAATAAAGGCAATGCTTTTGAAGAAGATTCTATGGTAAACTTCTTGAATCCCCCCCCCCATCAGCATGGACAAGGCCTTTATAGAGCCTGTCTTCACCAATAATGTAAGTTTGTCCATCTCAAGCCTTCAAACTTTGTTGTATATATTTGGTTAGGCATGACTGGAACAACTGTTTATTTTCGGTGTTTGCATCAAATTGCTTGTTTAAAGTTTATTATGTAGTTCATAAACAAAAGTTTGTCCTTTCTCAATTTAAGTTTTCAGTTGTACAACCAAGTTCCTTCTTCATACCATGTAAATTAAACCATACAGAGCAAGTGATCTTCTTTTGCACTGCATATATGCTTCTGTTCTTCATCCGTAATCCAGTGGTGTGGTGAACCTACCCACTACAACACAATGTCATATTCTGCAATGTCTTAACTGTGAACAATGTCATATCATTCTACTATTATTTAAACTGTCTCTTTATTTGCCAATCTGAAATGGTATAAATTGACAGCACACTAACCATTGATACTTATGAGTTCTTGATCTGTAATCCAGTGGTGTCGTGAAGCCACCAACTCCTTCACAATGTCATTTCCTGCCATGTCTTGACCTGAACAATACCATATTGTGTTAGTGCAACTTTAAATTGTGTCACTTTATTCGTCAGTAAGAAATGTGATGAATTGTCAGCACTGATACTTTTATGTGCAAAACCTATCATTTGTCTGCTTGTTTATCTTTCAGAGTGAGGAAGATATAAGTGTTGAACAAGCGCAGTCTCATCATCTTGCTCAGCTGCTTGCGCTACAGCTCCCCAGCAGGGCTAACCTTTCTTGAACTCTATTGAACTGCTCTCGGTTTTGTATATTATTTTGTCGGTGTGTTTATTTGCACTGGTGGCAATCTTTGATACTGAGTGTATGTAATCTGTTGTCTGCTTGTGCTTTATTATCATAGTGGCGAACTTTGATGCCCAGTGGATGTAATATGCCGTAATTTCTTTATTGTATAGTCTAGGTTTTTTCTTATTCACGATGCTGCAGTTATTTTACTGTATATATATATATCCTGTCTTCGTAGTAAACCGGCCAAACCGTAAAATTATGGTACATAATCGGGTCTTCATGCAATCACGATGTAGGTTGGGCCTGAAACGTGTCGAACAACTCATGGGCCGGCAGTAGCCCGAAATGAACCCCGGCCCATGATTGTGCGAATCAAATCACGGGCTTTTAACAGGCCAAAATTGTCTCGGTCCTTATTTGGCCCAATCAGATATCGGCTGCGAGCAGGCCGGATGCAAACTGGGCCGTAGATAGGGCCAAATATATGACGGGCTTTTAACATGCCAAAATTAATATAGGGCCGAAATGTTAAACGGGCCCTTAATAGGCCAAAACTAATATCAGGCCGAATTACTAAGTGGGCCTTTAGCAAGTGGGCCCAAAAGCATAGTATCCAGTTGACGTGGGCCATAATTGATCCCAAAGCCTCTTAAAGGGCCGGCCCTGATATGGGTCGTAATTTGGCCCAGAACGTGGTAGGCTTTTAAGGGGCCGGATCTCATATGGGCCACTATTAGGCTCGGAGCGTGGCAGGCCATTAATGGACCAGATCAAATATGGGTCGGCATTTGGCCCAAAACATGGCAGCGAGTTAATGGGCTGGCCTACTAGGGTCCTCAAAATCTTGTGGGCCTACAGCTGGGCTGGCCCATTAATGTCGGCGAAATCTCGTGGGCCTTTAGTTGGGCCGGCCCATTATGATCCGCAAGAATCTTGTGGGCCTTTACCTGGGCCGGCCCATTATGGCACACAAAAATCTTGTGGGCCTTTACTTGGGCCGGCCCATTATGGCCCGCAAAATCTTGTGGGCCTTTAGCTGGGCCAGCCCATTATGGTCCGCAAAATCTCGTGGGCCTTTAGCTTGGCCAGCCCATTATGGTCCGCAAAATCTTGTGGGCCTTCAGTTGGGCTGGCCCATTTAAACTTGATGGGTCGGTCCACGTGTCAACATATCATAGGCGCGTCTCGCCCATTGGATGAGTGACACCTGTGCTAACACAGACCTAACACGTGTCTCCTCCAGCCAATGATGATTTTACACGTGGAAAATCCCCATTGGTTGGGGCTGTAAACGGGTTATCGGATCCAAAACCCGACCCGATAGCTTAACAGCGTTCCGTTACGGTGGATGCCACGTGTCGGTCACCCTTGACGAAAGCACTTCTGTGACGCGCGATTTATCGTCATGGAAGTGGACACTTCCGTGATGATAATTTTGGTAATGTCATGGAACACTTCTACGACAGCACAAGTATGACTATTTTGATTCTGTCATAAATTTGTCATGGATGTACATGCATGACAAAAAACACGACCTACTGTGACAAACACGTATCATCACGGAAGTGTATTTTTTGTAGTGCATATCGCAAGCACGAACACAAATCATGATCATAGTATCATCATAGGAATGGGGCACAAAGCAAACATGACAATAGCAAGTAATATCTCCACCAAGTTTGCAAATACACATACACGTATGAGAATCAATCGTCATGTGTAATGCAAAGCATGGGTCACAAATGCATGGCAAAGGCATAGGAATGGGCATATCATGCAAAGTGAACATGGCAAGATGGGCATAGAATATGTATTGGCCAATAATCCATAACCATGCAAGGGACATGTAGAATAAATGCGCGAAGTCTTTGCGCGAAGAGAGCGGTGGGAAAGACAATCCATGGGATCCCAAGTCATCGTTGCTCTCTAGAGTTCGTTTTGTCAACTCGTGAGATTGCGAGATTGACAAGTATTCATGGGTACCTACACAAAAGAAACACAAATGAAATAAATTGTGTGTGTGGTAAACATCATCCATCATGATGTGTATGTGCACATGAGAGTTAGTACAAGATAAGCATCGCTCAAAGAAATTTGATGCATGGTATAAGAACATGTCATCCATCACGAAAAAATTGTTATTGTGTATAACACGATGGGTACACAAATTGAGTGTGCAAGTATGTGGCCCAACAATAGCATGGTTATTCATGGGAAACATATGGTGCACACAAGTATTGGGATCATGCAATGAATGGGATGGATCAAAATCTCCTAAAATGTATGGGGAAACTATGGGGGTCTCCTCATGAGCAATATTGGAAACATCATATGGAGAAAATGGACAACATCCAAAACAATGCATATCCGAAGCTAGGTGGTCATGGAATGGCATATGAGATAAATGATGCAAAGGGAGCATATCAATATCATCACAAGAAAAACAAATTCCAATAACCATGGGCTTGTCATCTATGCCATATGTGCAAATTGGGTTCATTTTAATGGCATATGCATAGTCACTATGATGAGATTGCAAATATGACATATGATGGATCTCATGCATAGCATATGACAAGTCAAGCATATTGTCAAACATGATGTGACCTAAAGAATGATCGCAAGAAATCCTATGTAACATGGCATCACAACTAATAGACTCCACATGGCAATCATCATACTCATCATAAATGGGTAAATCATCACACGGCGAATTCGCACTAGCATGAAGCATGGTAATAGGTTGATCAACATCATGCAAGCAATCAATGTCAAGAATGTCCACTAGTGGTACTAGAGCATCACCGTCACCTATGTTACCGTTGTCATTCCACTCAAGTGGTGTAGGTGAGGTGGGAAAGACCAAATGGTGGTCATCTTCATCTTGATGGAACCATGTGGGGGTGCATCATATTCCACCATGGCCATCGTCTTGTTCAAAGATAGGACGAAGTCATCGCGAATCGGCGCATCATCATAGATGGGACCTAGCACCAAATGAGAAGACACAATAGAGGTAGAGGTCAAGTCATTAGTGTTGAAAGTGTCCTCACATGACCTATCAACTATCTCACTCTCTCTATGTGGTGGTTCACTCACTCCCTCAAGGTAGGTGCACTCAAAGTCACATATGGTGGAGTCACTCATCTCACTCAAGTGGTGGGGGTTGTGGCTCTCCCCACATGGGAATTGTGGCAACACATCATATATGGGGCTAGTGGTGAAGTCACTCTCACTCTGAATATGGTGGCAAAAGTCACTAAAGTTAACATACATCACCGTGGTCAAAGGGAAAATCCCATGCTCAACCATCTCATCGCCGTCGCCGTGGATGAAGGCCAAAGATGGCACATCATCATTCTCACCTCCTAAGATGGAAGCATCATCCTTGCTTGTCACCATGTCGCTCGCCTCCAAAGCTTGGTCCTTGATGCTCTCCGTAGTCGTAGTCGTCGCCGCACCATCTTGAAAAAGAGTCGAAGTAGACTCGGCATCATCAATGCCACAAAGAGGGATGGCGGTGAAGTCGAACTTGGGAGCATCGTCTTGGAGCTTGCCGGGCTTGGACATCGTGGTGGTACTAGCCTCATGCTTGTTCTCATGGAGGTTGGTCGTCGCGAAGTGATCTTGGTGTGGAGAAGCTTTGGCCTTCATGAGTTCTTGTTCCACATTGAGAGCACCAATGTAGTTGTCATCGAGGGACTTGTAGTTCTCGAGGAAGATCGTCTTGGAGATGTCGTTGTGCAATCCCATCATGAAGTGGAACTTCATCAAAATGGGGTCATCCACGCCGGCTTGTCGCAAGGCTTTCTTCATCTCCTTGAAGTACTCATCGATGGACTTGGATCCTTGGATGGTGTTCTCCAATTGGCATTGAAGTTGTTCCGTGTAGGTTGGAGGCACAAACTCTCGCTGCAAAGCTCTCTTCGTCTTGGGCCAACTCATGTCATAAATTTTCGAAGGTGTGTGAAGCCACCATGTGGACGCGTAGTCATGGAAGTTCGTTGCGGCGCACTTCACTTGATCTTCGGGAGGAACTTGATTTAGCTTGAGGTAGTAATCCATTAGTCGCTCCCACTTGAGATACTCCTCGGGTTCTTGAGTACCATAGAAAGGAATCTTGTGGTCGGTGTCGAGGTCGTAGTAGCTCGTGGAAGTCACGGACTTGAGCTTGGGGAGCTTCTCTTGAGCGTAGTCTTGAGGTGCTTGTTGGCGAAGATGTCATATGTCCGTAGGCGAAGATGCCTTGAAGTCGCTCGGCGAAGATGCCAAGGGAGATGGTGAAGTCGTTGATAGGTTGTTAGTGTTGAGCTCTTGACCTTCACATTCGTGGTGGTGATGGTGTCGATGCCGATGTGACCTTGCCGGAGATGGTAGCTTGGAAGCATGTGTACTTGAGTGTCTTCTCGAAGATGAGGAAGATCACTTGTAGGACTTGATGAGGGCCTTGATCTCCTCCATTTTAGCTTGCATCTTGGCATCAGTAGAGTTATTCATGGCATCAAACTCGTCGTTGTTGTTGTAGACCGAAGTTGAAATGCCTTGCCTATCCTCACAAGACTCGAGTAGAGGTGAGTAGGAAATGAGATTAACAATACCAAGTTACCTTTTCCCAAAGTTGCGGATGTATCCCGTTTCACACAACATGAGATGAAAGAATAGTGGAATTGGTACCAGACTTGTTCACTCACACCTACAAACTAAAGCTTATGGTGGAGCTCGGTGAGGATAGTGGCACAAAAATTTGATGCAAAATGTTAGCAAGCGTCAATAATGTTGAAAGAGATTCACAAATTCGCAAGTGAAACAAGTAGACCAATACCAATGAGTGGCACACGGAAACACACACACGGATAGATAAATGGGGTCATGCAACCAAGGATGAGCACAAAATGTGGAATCCATGGAAAACGCTTGTGTTGCACAACTCAAGAGAGACGCTAGCACGATTGCTCAATAGGCAGATACGACACTTGTGCACAACCTATAAGATGCAAAATGTATCAACTTTCTATCCCAAGTATGCTATGTATGATGTTCCGATGGTATGATCCAAGATGATCAGATATGACAATCTTATATGCACTGTGGTATGATGCTATGGCACTTGCTTACAAGCTTCTTTGCTCTTTCTCTTTTGCTTCAAAGCTTATTATTTTTTTGTATGGCCACTTTTGCACAATGCACAAATCAAGATAGCAATTGTATATATGCGGGAACAAACTTGTGGCACAATGGATGATATGATACCAATATGATATGGTATGTATGCAATGGAAGGTGTAGATCACTAATGTGCACAAGTAACATTGCCGGCAATACTCAAATGGTAGTCTCGATAGGCAAGTGGCGCAAAATGGGCTAGGGGTTATCAATGCAATGGCAAGGGAATATACAATGGAGGGATACCACGATACCAAGATGATATGGAGGTTACCGTTCGCAGTGATGATGAGTGGCGGTGATCTTGATGGAGATACCAAGATGATGGAGACTCATCCCTAAGTAGCCGAAATACCTTAGGAAACGGAAAAACCATGAACTCAAAATCTCAAATGTCAAATGTCAAATGGTGGTAACGGGAATGCGATGGTGGTTTTCTGGAAGCTCAAAGGAATTGCGAAATGGTAATGATGGGTTGTGGAGTACGCAATGCGGAAATGGAGGTAAGGTGGTGGACTATACACGGTGTCGGAGTTGGAAGCACGGTCCCTGAGTAGCCGAAACACCTTAGGAGACACAACTCACAACACAAACAAAATTGGGTTAAGTTGGGGCGGCAGAAGTGTATGGTGGGCAAGCCTATGTAGAAGTTATAGTGGTGGTTGATGAAGAAGAAATCGTCCCTAAGTAGCCTAAACACCTTAGGAGACTCAAATCACAACTCAAACAACCACTAATGCTATGGGGAACAAATTGGGTTAGGTTGCGGAAGTCGGTGGTGGTTATGCGGATGATATGGTGGAAGCCCTAGGCAAAGATGCCAAAGTTCCAAAAAAATTATGGAGTCAAATGGTGATGGTAGTATTTTTGTGGGAAGGGGATGTCAATAGCTTCAAAACGAGCTAAAGAACGTCAAAAACAGACTCCGGATGAATTAGTTATGGTCAAAACGGTGAAACGCCGAAGGCTGAAATCCCAGGGGCCGGATATCCGGGGGTCAGTGTCCAGATCCATGCAGATTTGGTGCTCTAGGAGCCGGATGTCTGGCCCGATGGCCCGGATGTTCGTCCTGTGGCCCGGATGTCCTGCCCAACGATTCCAGATCGGGATTGGGACTTCGAAACTTGATTTGGGGCGGAAATTGATGATTTGGGGGCAAAATTTGATGGATTTCGTGGATGGAAAGTGGGGAAAATTGGGGGAAAGATAGATCTACTCAAGACACAACGAATCCATGGATCAAAATCAACAAAACATCATCAAACCAACAAATTACAAAAAAAATTTGGGGCTACTTTTTGGTGGGGATTTTCAAATTAGGACGAAATCAACAAAATTAGGCTAGAAAACAAAGAGGGGAGACTCCGAAATCGTGATCAATGTGGCTCATGATACCAAGATGATATCATGAGACAAGCTGGCTCTGATACCAAGATGATGTAGGGTGGAACCATAGATGGTTGATCTTTCACGAAAGGAGCGGATTCCGTGAAGAACACGAAGAACATGAGGGGAAATCACAAGGGGAAACACTCAAGAACAAGTCCAATCACACATCCACTAGACAATTAAACACACAAGATCCACAAGGTACATGAACACAAAGGGAAAGATACAAGGTAAGGTTCATCTCCATGAGGAGGTCTTGAATCCACGAGGGGATCTTCCCGTGAGGGGTCTTGAATCCAAGGGGGATCTTCTCCGAAGAGGGGCCACGGTCTCTCTCGTGGATTAGATCCATAATGGTTGAGCAAAGCTCTATCTCTAATGAGCTACTACTTTGCTAACCCTAGAATGGATGATGGGGTGGTCTATTTATAGTGTAAGTCACGAAGGGGTAAGTGGGAAAGGGGATACATGGGCCTCGGGACCTGTCCATGCGCACAGGCAGGCGCCGAATGTCCGGGCTGGGGGCCGGATGTCTGACTGTTCGCGAGACGCCGGATGTCCGGCCTGGTGGTGGCCGAATCTGTTCTTCTCTGGATAGGCGCCGCTAGATTTCTAGGGGTGGTCGTTGGATGTCCGGGATGGCGCCGGATGTCCGGTCGCTGAAGCTCTTGGCCTTCTATTGGTGCAGCTCCTGGGCGGCTGCACACAGGCGCCGGATGTCCGGCCCTTGGCTCGGATGTCTTGCCGCTATAGCATGAGCAGCTCAGTCTTCTACCGTCATCGCTTCCAGGCTTCCCTCGCAGATGGTGTAGTTGTTCCTTGGCGCTTGCACTCCTCCTCATCATCCATGAAGCTCCGACAATACCTATGCATGCACAAGGGAGAAGTGCCAAGTAGTATACCATCCTCGAAGGGGTCAAGTGAGCACGTGTAAAGGAGATGATTCACCTTTGTGTATGTGAAGTAGAGGTCACACGTGTCACTTGCCAAACGGACTCTTGACATGGTGATGTTCATAGGATGCTCTGCATCAGCATGGGCCGTTAAAAGGCCAAAACTCAGGTCCGACTACAAATGGCCCAACTCATTTATGGGCCGTCAACAGGCTGAAAGGCACACCGGGCTGGGAATTGGACCAACACTTAAATGGGTCGCTAAAAGGCCAAAACTAAGGTCCAAATACAAATGGCCCAACTCATTTACGGGCTGTCAATAGGCTAAAAGACACCAGGCCGGAAATTGGCCCAACACTTAAATGGGTCGCTAAAAGACCAAAAGATGTACATCCTGAAAATTGGCCCATCCCTTGAATGGGCCGTTAAGAGACCGGAATCACATCAGGCCGATATTGATTCCAAATATATAGCGAGCTGTTAACGGGCTCAAACTGACGATGGGCTGCAATGGTGTCAAATCTTTAACGGGCCGTTGATGAGCCGAATTGGCTCATCTCGTATGGGCTGTGGGCTTAAATGGACCTGACACAAGTAGGCCTTATATGGGCCGGCCTGCTAATTTTTACTGAGCCGACCTTTTTCACCGGAATTCTCATAGGCGCCTCCTGTCCAATGAGTGGATGACATCTGTCCCAATGGTGAGCCAACACGTGTTTCCTCCGGCCAATGAGAATTTTACACGTGGAAAATCCCCATTGGTCTGGGCTATTAACGGATTATTGGATCCGAATCCGGACCCGATAGCTTAACAGCGACCCGTTATGGTGGATGCCAAGTGTTGGTCACCCTTGACGAAAGCACTTTCATGATGCGCCATTTATCATCATGGAAGTGGACACTTCTGTGATGATAATTTTGGTAATGTCATGGAACACTTCTACGACAACACATGTATGACTATCTTGATTCTGTCATAAAATTGTCATGGATGTACATGCATGACAGAAAACGTGACCTACTGTGACAAATACGTAACATCACAGAAGTTTCTTTTTTTGTAGTG
Organism: Triticum aestivum; assembly: GCF_018294505.1. NCBI lineage: Eukaryota > Viridiplantae > Streptophyta > Magnoliopsida > Poales > Poaceae > Triticum > Triticum aestivum. The sequence goes on along the minus strand of NC_057794.1, from coordinate 50,954,069 downwards.
ATGGTCAGTTACAAAGAAGGGATAAACATGCCAATTCTTCTCCTCTTGCCTTGGAGGACACACCAAGGCACCAAAGGCTTCCTGTCCAGATACAGAGTCTCCTCATAGTTCGGTCTTCTAGCAGTTCACATTGCGGCCCTCCTGTCCGGCCCATGAGAATTAGGCCGACAACCTGAGGACCCCCCCAATCCAGGACTCCCTCAGTAGCCCCCGAACTAGCCTCCAACACCAGCGCTTCACTACTTCTCGAGTTCTTGACATATCTGAAGTCTCCGGCTTGCAGGGTGAGTTCCTCTCCTTCTTAATGTTTGGCATAACCCTTTTTTAGTCGGGTTCCCAAAAACCGCTCAGCTTGAGTTCGACCATGTGCTAGTGGGGCAATGTTCGAAATCCAAACAGCAGGCGTTGCTTAGCCTCGAGGTCAACCATTCCAATGTGAATAGTGCCTTTGCCTGACAGCTTTTGTCAAAGGGTCACAACCAGTCACAAGGATTGAACCGCCATGGAAACGGGATCCGTGGTTCGAGGCAGCGCCTCCATTGGCACGTCCCCTCAATACAGAGACCATGCCTGTATTTTAAGGGATATGATCAATGATTTCAATTACCCCACTCGCGCATAATGTCGCAAGCCCGTGGCGCAGTTAAAGGACCGTTGGCATTCACGGTAGCTTATAAAAGGGAAACCGCCACCACTATCGTTGTACGCCTTCTCTTTCCTCTTGCCATCACTTTCCCAATCTTCAGAGATCCAGCGCCCCATGCCATTCTTCCACAAGAAACCCCTTCAAGCCACTCCCTCACTTAAGTCATGGCCGGATCCGGTGCCAAGGGAAAGTGGGAGGCCTCCACCATCACAAATGACAACATCGAGGACTTGAAGTGCGCCGGTTATCTCCCAGCCAAAATCGCTCATTGGGCTCTAGAGGAGGGGTCAGGTCGTCCCCATGCCTTGACCATGCGAGAGGGTGGTGTTCGTCCCTCACTTCATCCAAGGAGAGGGCTTGCCGCTCCACCCCTTCATCAGGGGGGCTAATGTTCTTCTATGGGCTGGATTTCCACGATCCGGCCCTGAACTCCTTCCTCCATATATCGGCCTTCATGTTCATCCGCGAGGACTTCTTGCGAGTCCGGACGCATTTTGGCTTGTGGCTGAAGGCCTTCAATGTCAATCCGAAGATAGTCGACGACCAACAGGCTGATTGTGGCGGAGCGTTGATCAGCAGGCTCGCCCGGGTCGAGTGGGCACATTCATATATACTATCAAAGTTTGGCAGAAGGAGTGGTTCTATATCACAGAGCCATGGGATGCGGCCTGGACGGCAGCTCCCGAATTCAGATCCGGACCCCAGTGAGGCTAACCTCGTGGACCAAGAAGGGCCTCGACTAGGGATCCACCACAAAGGTGGAGTCGCTACAAAAGTGCATCTCCAACATGATAAAGGCGGGCGCCAACCTAACCAATGTGGTTCAGGTGATGCCCTGCTGCCGTCTCCTACCCTGCTAGCAAAGGGACACCCCGATGTAGTCCTATAAACTCAAGGATCCGTCCATCGTACAATACTTCTATGGCACCAACCACGAGAAACTGTGGAAGGTGTTGTTTAAGCCTGAGAAGCCGTGGTCGGCCAAGGAGGAAGACATCAGCCTCGATGCCACGCACCCCCCAAAGGAGGTAACAAAGTTCTGTCCATTCCATGTTCAGATGTTTGCATTCCAGGAGATTTAACTCTCATTCTTTTACTTCCACAGGGCTGGCTCGAGAAGGCCAAGAAGATCGACAACCCGGCCCCGCTGCTCGAAGACCCCCGGTCGGCTCTGTTGGAGGAGATGCTGACCGTGGCACCATACAAGGGGCCAGAGAAGAAGGAAAAGAAGAAGAAGAAAGAAGCGGAGGAGGCCAGGGAAGGCCTCTGCTTAAGAGGGCATCTGGAGACACCCAGGCTCCCTCTACTCAAGAGGGGGGGCAGGAAGAGGATGAGGAGGAGAGAGAATCCTCCCGTTCGAAGTCAGACGACGCCGAGGACGAGCAGCACTCTCATGCCCCAAAGAAATAGTGCATGCCCAAACTGGTCCTGCCCAATGCCAGCTCGGATTTTGATGAGGAGTCCGTAGTGTTTGAAGAGGTTCCGGAGAAGAACCCCAGGGTCAAGCTCCCTGCCCAAAGGTATGAATCCAGATATTCTCCAGGCGCTTGTTTCATTAGTTCATTGTTGATAGCACATGTGCATTTCATGTTACAACCCACCTCGCGCCCACCCCACTGACCAAACCTCAAAGGGGACTTCTCCGCCAGCCGAACTATGGGAGAGTGGATCTGCGTCGCTCTCTACGCCTACCCCAGCCATCTGGGAGACTGGGGAGATGCTATCCCAAAGGACCCCTCCCGGCCAGGACATGAGAGGCGGTGGAGACGAGATCATGGCCGAGGCTAATGCCTCAGTCGCTGAAGACCAGGAGGAGGGATCCCTCCTTTTGAACAAAGAGGGGGAGCTTGGGCAATTCGAGCCCTCCCAAAAGACAATCCCGGGCCCCCAAGGTCCTTGGAGGTGTCTATTCCGCCCTCTACCAAGGTGGGAGCTGAGGCCCTGCCGCCAGCGCCGAACACTAACGATCGAGCTACGACAGAGTGTCCAGATGTGATGGAGGAGGCGGTGACTAGCTCCTCCATCATCACAGAACACCACGCCCTGATGGGCGTGGTTCTACAAAGTATTCGGTCCGTCAACAGCGGACTGAGGGAAGCCTTTGGTGGCCTCCTGACGGGCTTCGAGGTAAGCCATGTAATATTCTTTCCATAGAGCGGGTTTTGGCTAACAAAGTGTGAGTAGTCCTTGCATGTAGCAGCCCCCGAGACTCTGTTAGGATTGAAAAGCCTGACAGAGGATCAAAAATCATTGAATCAAGAGTTTGAATGATTTGATTCTTTTTTTATTGCAGGCCTCATCCTTCGCGGCAGCTCCTAATGCCGCGACGCTGGATGAAATGAATCGGAAGCTCAAAAGCTCCGATGAGGAGCTCAACCTTGTCAACAAGCGGTTTGATGAAGCACAAGGTTAGACCGATCAAGACTTTACATTCCTCTTGTCGAGCAAAGCGTTCGGGTTTATTCCTAAGCAAGATATGCTTAATTATGTTTGTAGCTGTCGCCGTGGAGGGTGAGTGCCTCAAGGCCGAACTAAAGAAGGCCAAGGGGAGGCGGCCAAGCGAGCTGCCGTCGAACTCACATCGGTGAAAACCGTCAGTGAGAAGCACGATGCCAGAGTGGCCGAAGTGCAGCAAGAGCTCAGGGATGTCGTCACTAAATGTGAGGACCTTGAGGAGAAGAGTAAGGGTCAGGCCTCCGAGTTGTCCAAGGTAAAACAGGAGATCCAAGAGCCAAGGATGGAGACGCGGGGCGCCCGAGAAGAGCTTTGCCAAGTGAAGCAAATTGCTGACGGTAAGTCATACTTACTGTAGAGTGTCTTTGGCGGCAACAGGTTCACATTGCTCAAACGATTCTAGCATTCCTCGGGTGCATTTGTGGAGCTCCCGAGGAGTGTGACGGATGTCGCGAGGCACTATGCAGCTCGGGAGGGTGATACCGAACACAAGATGTTCTAGGAGTAGTTCTAGGTGCCCGAACACCCTCCCCTCCCGAGCAACCAGATGAAGCAGCTGATGGAGCTGCATCGGATGGCTGAGCCAACCATGAGGGACTTCTGTGTCTGGCTTTGGCCCGCAGAGCCAATATCGAGCAGTTACTTCGGCCTGGTGCAGGAGTTGCGCGATGCACCCTCCTAGGTTGATGTTGTCAAGCAATCCACGTGCATCGAAGGAGCTCGGATGGCCTTCGTGAAGACCATGGTGCACTGGCTTAAGATCAAGCTAGTTGAGATGGCCACCGGTCCCCACCTGCTGGAAAGGAGCATCGTCGTCCCGAGCAATATTTCTCCATTGTGATGGATGGTGCTCGGGCGATACAGGATGAGTGTCCCAAAGATGTAATCCTTGAATGAACTATCATGTATTAAATGACAAGTAGACCTTTTACTTCATAATGCGGCCCTTTGTATGGTTTATCATACTTGAATCTGTTTTGATTTTATTTTCACTCCTGGGCGGCCGTTTTGAGTCTGAAGGTTACCAATCATCAGCTTCAGCCCCCATGTAGATACTACAAGGGGTGTATCATCCCCGCACTATGACCCTTAGCCGATGTCTCGGTGCCCGGAGGTGGTAGTGCATGAGAGAAACAAGGAAATCGGACTATACAGTTTTATTACCTTCACTTGGCCATAGGAGCTTGACTGCGGGGACTGGTGACTAGCCCCAGTGTTTTCTGATGTTTGAGAGAGCCGAGGCATATGCCTTTATCACGTGGTTTGTGCAAAGACAAACCCTTCGTATAACACGGGGTAAATACTATCGATTTTGAGTTTAACACTTGTCATCGGATCGCCGAGTGATACGTCTCCAACGTATCTATAATTTTTTATTGTTCCCTACTATTATATTAGTTGTTTTGGATGTTTTATATACATTAATATGCTATTTTATATTATTTTTGGGACTAACTTATTAACCCAGAGCCCAGTGCTAGTTTATGTTTTTCCTTGTTCTTGAGTTTTACATAAAAGGAATATCAAACGGAGTCAAAACGGAATAAAACTTTGGCGGTGACTTTTCTTGGACCAGAAGACACCCGTGAGACTTGGAGAGGAGGCCAGAAGGCCTACAGGGAGGCCACAAGCCCTAAGGGCGCGCCCCAAGGGGCGCACCCCTAGGCTTGTGGCCCTCCTGTAGACCTCCTAACCCTAACCTTCGCACCATAAATACCCAAATATCCCCCAACATCAAAAGCTCCACCAAAATACTTTTCCACCGCCGCAAGCCTCTGTTCCCGTGAGATCCCATCTTGGGGCCGTTTCCTGCACCCTGCCAGAGGGGGATTCGATCACGAAGGGCATCTACATCAACTCTACTGCCCTTCCGATGAAGCATGAGTAGTTTACCACAAACCTACAGGTCCATAGCTAGTAGCTAGATGGCTTCTTCTTCTCTCTATGATCTTCAATACCATGTTCTCTCGATGTTCTTGGAGTTCTATCCGATGTAATATTCTTTTGTGGTGTGTTTGTCGAGATCCGATGAATTATGGATTTATGATCAGATTATCTATGAATATTATTTGAGTCTCTTCTGAATTCTTATATGCATGATTTGATATATCTGTATTTCTCTTCAAATTACCGGTTTGGTTTGGCCAACTAGATTGGTTATTCTTGCAATGGGAGAGGTGCTTAGTTTTGGGTTCAATCTTGTGGTTTCCTCACCCAGTGACAAAGTAGGGGTAGTGAGGCACGTATTGTATTGTTGCCATCAAGGGTAAAAAGATGGGGTTTTCATCATATTGCTCGAGTTTATCCCTCTACATCATGTCATCTTACTTAAGGCGTTACTCCGTTCTTATGAACTTAATACTCTAGATGCATGCTGGATAGCGGTCGATGTGTGGAGTAATAGTAGTAGATGCAGGCAGGAGTCGGTCTACTTGACACAGACGTGATGCCTATATTCATAATCATTGCCTTGGACATCATCATAACTTTGCACTTTTCTATCAATTGCTCGATAGTAATTTGTTCACCCACCGTATGCTTCCTTTCAAGAGAGAACCTCTAGTGAATCCTATGCCCCCAGATCTATTTTCCATCATATATTTTCAGATCTGTAAACCGAAATACCCAAAAATACCTTGCTGCAATTTATTTGTTTTTACTTTATTTTAGGTTTTAGTAATCTTTTATATCTATATCTATCAGATCTCATCCTTGCAAGTGATCGTGAAGGGATTGACAACCCCTTTATCGCGTTGGGTGCAAGTGTTTCATTGTTTGTGCAGGTGCATAGATTGGAGACTTGCATGTACCTCCTACTGCATTGATACCTTGGTTCTCAAACTAAGGGAAATACTTATCTCTAGTTTGTTGCATCAACCTTTCCTCTTCAAGGGAAAAACCAACGCAAGCTCAAGAAGTAGTGCCAACCAGTTCTCACTTATTATGATAGTCAGTTTTCTGCTTTCTCCACTGAGGTACTTAACCAGGCTAGCCAGAAGTACAATCGCAGAGGTTCTCCCTTTACCTTCTTAGCCAAACGCGCGGAACGTAAGAAGGTAAGCACAGGAGTCCGGCAACCCTCCCCCACTATGCATACCTCAGGTTAAAGATGCCTGGACCCAAGGGTGTCATCACAGTCAACAACAATATGGAGCGCTCACTCCGGACCGAGGAACATACCACGTCTCTGGCTGCCGAAGACCAAACATGTGTCGACGGGCCAAAGTACCTGCCCACCGTCAAGTCGCGAGAGGCAAGCAAACGAGCCTAAGCCCTGTCTCCTTTCAGGGAGCCTCCCAACGGTCGATGCAAATAGGATACGCCCCCACAGCACGACCACCCTAATCGCATGCTATGTGCCTCGACAACATGATGACCCACAAGTATAGGGGATCAGTTGTAGCTCTTTTCGATAAGTAAGAGTGTCAAACCCAACGAGAAACAGAAGGAAGTGACAAGTAGTTTTCAGTAAGGTAATGTCTGCAAGTGCTGAAATTGTAAGTAGCAGAGTAGTTTGATAGCAAGATAATTTGTAACGAGCAAGTAATGGTAGTAGTAACAAAAGTGCAGCAAGGTATCACAATCCTTTTGAGGCAAAGGATAGGCCAAAACGGTCTCTTATGATAAGCAAAGCTTTCTTCAGGGTACACGGGAATTTCATCCAGTCACTTTCATCATGTTGGTTTGATTTGTGTTTGCTACTTTGATAATTTGATATGTGGGTGGACCGGTTCTTAGGTGTTGTTCTTACTTGAACAAGCCTCCTACTTATGATTAACCCTCCCACAAGCATCCACAACTATGAGAAAAGTATTAAGAATAAATTCTAACCATAGCATTAAACTTTTGGATCCAATCGGTCCCTTACGAAATAGCGCATAAACTGGGGTTTAAGCTTCTGTCACTCTCGCATCCCAACATCTAATTGCTACCCCACAGTGCATTCCCTTCGGCCCAAATATGGTGAAGTGTCATGTAGTCGACGTTCACATGACACCACTAAGGGAATAACAACGTACATACTATCAAAATATCGAACACATATCAAGTTCACATGATTACTTGCTACATGATTTCTCCCGTGGCTTCAAGAACAAAAGTAACCACTCACAAATGATAAACATGTTCATGATCAGAGGAGTCTTAAATAGAATAATGGATCTAAACATATAATCTTCCACCAAATAAACCATATAGTAATCAACTACAAGATGTAATCAACACTACTAGTCACCCACAAGCACCAATCTATAGTACCAGTAACAAGATTGAATACAAGAGATGAACTAGGGTTTGAGAGGAGATGGTGCTGTTGAAGATGTTGATGGAGATTGCCCTCTCCAAGATGGGAGAGTTGTTGGTGATGATGATGACGATGATTTCCCCCTCCGGGAGGGAAGTTCCCCCGGTGGGATCACTCTGCCGGAGGGTAAAAGTGCTCCTGCCCATGTTCTGCCTCGAGACGGAGGCGCTCCATCCTGAAAGTCTCCCCCTTATTTTTTTCTAGGTCAAAATGACTTATATACTAGAAGATGGGCACCGGAGGTGGGCCGAGGAGGCCACAACCCACCAGGGCGCGCTTGGGGGGCCTGCCGCGCCCAGGTGGGTTGTGCCCACCTGGTAGCCCCTCTGATGTTTATTGGCTCCAATATTTCTTAAATAATCGATAAAAAATCTCTGTGAAGTTTCAGCTCATTTGGAGTTGTGCAGAATAGGTTGCTTGACGTAGCTTTTCCAGGTCCAGATTTCCAGCTGCTGGGATTCTCCCTCTTGGTGTGTTCCTTGCAAATTATGAGAGAAACAAAATTAGAATTACTCCAAAAAGCATTATTATGGATAAAAGTTTGATAAATAACAGTAAGGAAACATGATGCAAAATGGACGTATCAACTCCCCCAAGCTTAGACCTCGCTTGTCCTCAAGCGAAAACTGAAATCGAAAAACATGTCCACATGCTTCGAGAGAGAGGTGTCTATAAAAACAAAATACATACATAGAAGCATCATGTTGATTATTATAACAACAACAAAATTAAACATAGGACTTTTATCGTAGAAGTTTTATCATATACTTCTCATGAATAAGTAATAGTTCATCACACAATTGAAGTATAAAGCAAAAACTCTATTCGGAACCGACAAACTATGTTCTCAGTCAACTTTGCAACTACAATTCATCATCTTTTTAGGAAGGGTCACGGATCGAAGCCTTTAGGCAAGTCCACATACTCAACCATCATATAGTCTTCTATGATTGCTAACAGTCACCTCGTACCCATGAGCAAAACGTTTCAACCGGACACATAGAAAGATAGGGGCTTATAGTTCGCCTCCCAACATACTCACCTCGAGGGTGATGTCAACAATAATAAATCATGCTATCTATATTCAACTGGACATATGTGCCATGATCTTTCCTCACCACATGATGCTTGCCAAAGGAGAAAAATAAAAGGAATAGAAGGAAAACTTTGACTCTTGCATAAAAGTAAGTGCATAAAAATAAAGGAAAGGCCCTTCGCAGAGGGAAGCAGAGGTTGCCATGCGCTTATTTGTTTGTATGCTCAATCCCTTAGTGCAAGAGAACGTCACATTGTATTGCCCCTTAAGATGACAACCTTTACTATGCAGTCTGTCGCTTTTATTCTTTGTCATCCAAGTTTGTACAATGCTCAATTTTCTCTTACACTAAATGATCTCACACTTTTAGAAGCAATTTTATTGCCTTTTTGCACCGATGACAACTTACTTGAGGGATCTTGCTCAATCCCTAGGTAGGTATGGTGGACACTTGAAAAAGATTTGGGTTTAAAGGGTTTTTGGATGCACAAGTAGTATTTCTACTTAGTGCGGAATTTTTGGATAGCAAAGATAGGGGCAAGCACCACATGTTAAAGGATCTATGACAATATGACTTCTATGTGAATATAAACAAACATAAACCATTAAATTGTCTTCCTTGTCCAAAGTCAACAATTTTGGCATATAACATTTTGATGAGGGCTCACAGTCACAAAAGATTTCTAGGATAGTATATCTATATGTGAATCTTCTCTTCCCTTATTAATTCTTTCATGAGTTGCATCATTGACTAATGCTATGTTTGTCAATCTCTAATAAAATTTTCTACTTATACTTTTCCTTATGTGGTGCCATCACCTAACATATGATTAGTATATAATCTTATTGATTTATTTCCTTTCTCTTTTTCTTTCTTTTCTTTTCTTTATTTGCAACATGAGAGCAAAGAAAGCAAAAACTCAAACTAACTTTATTATATAGCTTGCACACGATTACAAGGATAGATCACTAAGGAAACTCTCAAAGAAGAAAGGATCAAACTAAACTTTATTTCATCTAAAAGCAAATGATCGAACTAGGATAAGTAAGCAAACATATAGTGGGATGATACAATACCAAGGCACCTCCCCCAAGCTTGGCGGGAACCAACGGGAGTGCCCATACCCGATAATCAATTCTCCTTTGGTGGTGAAGAAGATGATGATGGTGAAGAAGAGATCTTGTCCTCGGACTTCCATGGCAGTGGTCCACCATCATAAGAGGAGGAGTGAGTCTCACGGGTCCTTCAACTAGTAGCCAAACTCATACCTTTGAACCTCGCCTCATATTCAAAGACTTGGTTTTGGAGGTCATAGATCTGGCTTTGGAGGAAGTTGATTTGCTCGTTGAAGGTGAAGACGATGTCCTTCATGGGCTTGCCATCCACCTTGAGATCACGGGAAAGGTCCGCGATCATAAGGTGATTAGCATTGAGCCCACACTCCACCACCCCCTTGCATCGGAAGACTTCCTGCTTCATGGCTTCAAGCTTGGCCTCCACAGTTCTCGTGCCCTTGGGACCTTGCTCATCACGGACGCATAGAACCCCCTCCTGCATCTGGATAGTTTGAGGGTGTTGTACCACCTCCCGCATATAAGGGTTGATGACGTTCTTGAAAAACTTGTCCTTGGAGGAGCTTGAAGAGGCCATGGTAGATGGAATCTGACAGAAAACAACAAGGGAAAAAGAGGACAGAGGATTTCTCCGTGATATGGTGGTTAACAGGTTCGGGAAGTATATATAGATTTTTTTTATCTTGGAGGACAAGCATACAGAAGAAAAATGGAGTACGGAAGGTATCCGAGGTGGGCACAACCCACCCGGGCGCGCTAGGCAAGCCTGGCGCGCCCTGGTGTCTTGTGCCCACCAGGGGACCCTTCCTGGAAGTTTCTTTATTTCCAAAATTTTAAAATATTCCAAAGCTGATAAAAATTATTTTTGCAGTTTTTTCAGAGTATGTTTACTTACCGTATCACGTACCTCTTTATTTTCACGATTCTGGAGTGTTCTAGAAGGACTCTTTTATGTGTTCTTCCGGTGTCAAAGTTTGGATAATATTACTTTCAACATTGACAGGCGTACTTGAGATATAATGCTTTATTTGTTGCCCATTGACAACCTTCGAGTTAGTACCTTTAGAGTTATTTATTTTGATGGCTCCAGACCGGTAAACCTCCTCAATGATGTATGGGCCTTCCCATTTGGAGAGGAGCTTTCCTGCAAAAAATCTAAAACGAGAGTTGTACAAAATAACATATTCTCCAACTTTAAACTCACACTTTTGAATTCTTTTGTCATGCCATCTTTTAACTTTTTCTTTGAATAACTTTGCATTTTCTTAAGCTTGGGTTCTCCATTCATCTAAAGAGCTTATATCAAATAACCTCTTTTCACCAGCAAGTTTGAAATCATAGTTGAGTTCTTTAACTGCCCAATATGCTTTATGTTCTAACTCAAGAGGCAAATGACAAGCTTTTCTATAAACCATTTTATAAGGAGATATACCCATAGGATTTTTATATGCTGTTCTATAAGCCCGAAGTGCATCATCTAATTTCTTAGACCAATTCTTCCTGGACCTATTAACAGTCTTTTGTAAAATTAATTTTATTTCTCTATTGCTAAGTTCAACTTGACCACTAGACTTAGGATGATAGGGTGATGCAATTCTATGGTTAACATCATACTTAGCAAGCATCTTATAGAAATCACCATGAATAAAGTGTGAACCACCATCCGTCATTAAATATCTAGGGACTTCAAACCTTGGGAAAATAACTTCCTTAAGCATTTTAATAGAGGTGTTGTGATCAGCACTACTAGTTGGAATAGCTTCTACCAATTTAGTAACATAATCAACAACAACCAAGATATGTGTATACCCATTAGAGGAAGGAAAAGGTCCAATGTAATCAAATCCCCAAACATCAAATGGTTCAACAGCAAGTTAATAATTCATAGGCATTTCTTGACGCTTACCGATATTACCTATTATTTGACATTCATCACAGGAAGAGACAAACTTACGGGCATCCTTGAAGAGAGTAGGCCAATAAAATCCATATTGCAATACCTTGTGAGTAGTTCTATCTCTAGCATGATGCCCTCCATAAGCTTCGGAGTGACATTTCTATAGGATCTGTCCCTGTTCATGCTCAGGTACACAACGTCTAATAATACCATCTACTCCTTTATAAAGATATGGGTCATCCCAAAAGTAATGTCTTAAATCATAGAAGAATTTTTTACTTTTGCTGGTATGTAAAGCTGGGTGGTAAATATTTAGCAACAATGTAATTAGCATAGTCGCCATACCAAGGAGTACTATAAGAAACATTTATTGCAGCTAACTGCTCATCAGGAAAACTATCATCAATAGGTAGTGGGTCATCAAGCACATTTTCAAGCCTAGACAAGTTATCAGCTACTGGGTTCTCAGCTCCTTTTCTATCAATGATATGTAAATCAAATTCTTGTAACAAGAGAACCCAACGAATAAGTCTAGGTTTAGCATCTTTCTTTTCCATAAGATATTTAATAGTAGCATGGTCTGTGTGACCAGTTATTTTCGAATCAACAATATAAGATCTAAATTTATCACAAGCAAACACCACTGCTAAGAATTCTTTTTCAGTAGTAGCATACTTTCTTTGAGCACTATCTAGAGTTTACAAGCATAATGAATAATATTCAATTTCTTATCAACTCTTTGTCCTAGAACATCACCAACAACATAATCACTAGCATCACACATAATTTCAAAAGGCAAGTTCCAATCAGGTGGTTGAACAATAGGTGCAGACATTATGGCTTTCTTGAGTGTTTCAAAGGCTTCAAGACAATCATCATCAAAAACAAAAGGAATATCCTTTTGCAAAATATTAGTAAGAGGCCTAGAAATTTTAGAAAAGTATTTGATAAATCTCCTATAGAAACCAGCATGACCTAGGAAACTACGATACCTTTGATGTCCTTAGGACATTGCATTTTCTCAATTGCATCAACCTTAGCTTGGTCCACTTCAATACCTCTTTCAAAAAATTTATTTCCCAAGACAATGCCTTCATTAACCATAAAGTGGCACTTCTCCCAATTCAAGACAAGATTTGTTTGTTCACATCTCTGCAAAACTCGCTCAAGATTGCTTAAACAATCATCAAAAAACTTCCCATAAACAGAAAAGTCATCGACGAAAACCTCAACAATCTTTTCACAAAAGTCAGTGAAGATAGAAGTCATACATCTTTTAAAGGTAGCAGGTGCATTACATAAACCAAAAGGCATACGTCTATAAGCATAAGTTCCAAAGGGACAATTAAGAGTGGTCTTTTCTTGATCAGGTTGAGAAACATGTATGTGTGAAAAGCCAGAGTATCCATCTAGGAAGCAAATGTGTGTGTGCTTAGTTAATCTTTCAAGCATTTGATCAATAAAAGGCAAAGGTAATGATCTTTTCTAGTTGCTTTGTTTAATTTTCTGTAATCAATTACCATTCTATAGCCTGTAACAATTCTTTGTGGAATAAGTTCATTCTTATCATTAGGAACAACAGTAATACCTCCTTTCTTAGGGACACAATGAACATGACTTACCCATCTACTTTCAGCTATAGGATAGATTATACCTGCTTCCAGAAGTTTTAAGATTTCCTTTCTTACCACTTCCTTCATTTTTGGATTCAACCGACGTTGGTGATCAACAACGGGTTTATCATTAGGTTCCATATTAATTTTGTGCTGACATAGAGTGGGACTAATGCCCTTTAAATCGTTAAGAGTATATCCAATAGCAGCCCGGTGCTTCCATAGAACTTTCAATAATCTTTCTTCTTCATGTTCTGAAAGGTTTTCACTAATAATAGCATGATATATTTTCTTTTCATCAAGATAAGCATATTTCAAAGTGTCTGGCAATTGTTTTAATTCAAACACAGGAACACCTTTAGGTGGAGGAGGACCTCCTAGAGTTTCAATAGGCAAATTGTGTTTAAGCAGAGGATGTTGTTCAAAGAAAACCTTATCTATTTCATTTCTTTCATGCATATGTAAATCATTTTCATGGTCTAGCAAATATTGTTCTAAAGGATCAGTAGGTGGAACAACAATAGAAGCAAGACCAATTAATTCATCCTTACTAGGCAATTCCTTTTCATGATGATTTCTACTAAACTTGGAAAAATTAAACTCATGAGACTCATCACCAAAGCTAACACCAATAGTTTGTTTCTTACAATCTATCTTAGCATTAACTGTATTCTAGAAATGTCTACCAAAGATAATGGGACAAAAGTCATCTTGTGGGGAACCAAGAACAAGAAAATCAGTAGGGTATTTAATTTTCCCACACAAGACTTCAACATCTCTAATAATCCCAACTGGTGAAATGGTGTCTCTATTAGCAAGTTTAATAGTAACCTCTATTTCTTCTATCTCAATAGGTGCTATGTCTTTCATGATTTCTTCATATAAAGTATAAGGAATAGCACTCACACTAGCACCCATGTCACATAAACCATGATAATAGTGATCTCCTATTTTATCTGAAATAACAGGCATGCCAACCACAGGTCCATGTTTATCTCTTTTATCAGGTTTAGCAATTCTAGCAGCTTGTTCACAAAAGTAAATAACATGCCCATCCATATCTTCTTCCAAGAGATCTTTAACCATAGCAATACTAGGTTCTACTTTAATTTATTCGTCAGGTTTAGGTGTTCTAATATAGCTTTTGTTAACCACAGTTGAAACTTTAGCATGTTCCTTAATCCTAACAGTGAAAGGTGGTTTCTCAATATAAGCAGAAGGAACAACTAGATCAAAATTATAAAGTATAGTTTCTTATTTAACTGGTACTGGTTCTTTGATTTCTTCTTTAATAGGTGGGTGATATTTAAACCACTTATCCTTAGGCCTTTTTTGATAGGAAGGGATTGTAGAGGTTTTTGGAGGGGGGATCCCAGAGGATTTGGTGAATCCCCCTCTTCCACCCAATCCCCTCAAAACCCCTTGAATCCTCAAAACCCTTCCTTTCACAATCCTCTTTGTTTAAAAGTTCTATTTGGTAGAAAGGGTTTTTCATGTTGACATAACATGGTGTAGAACACTTAAAAATCCAATCTTTACAATGTAACTAACTCCCCTTATATCCTAGTAGTAGCAGTAGCAGCAGCAGCAGCAGCAGCAGTAGTAGTAGTAGTAGTAGTAGTAGTAGTAGTAGTAGTAGTAGTAGTAGTAGTAGTAGTAGTAGTAGTGCATCGCCCGAACGAGTGCACCAATGGCCCTAGCTTGGAACTTGGAGGCATCTCGATTCAGTGCCGACAGGGCACCATCTTCCCCCTCATAGTTTTGCCGAGTCACCTCAAAGACTGGAATCAGACCTGGTTCTATTGTCAAGATACTTCGCCAGCCAACGAGAAACCTCTGTTGGGTTACCGCGCGGGGCGTCTAGATTCCAAGTTTGTGCTCCCTGATAAACTCACTGCTGCTGAATTCAAGAAGCTGATTCCATCAATTAAAAGGATTAACACTTTATTGGGGAACGGTTTAACCGGAGTTGACTTGACCCATTGCTGGGTTGCGTGGTGGGTCATCCCTCTAAGCCGCCGATCCAAATTGATGTATGAATATGGTGGAGGCCCAGATGACTGTCTTCGTCACAACTCCGTTCAATTAACTGAAGAAGATATTGTTTCAATGTCAACCCTTCTGGTGAACGGCAAATATGAAGACTGCAGTAAAGTTGGGTTAAACCCCTTCTGCAAGCTTAACCCGGCGCCAGAGGTAAAGAACCTTTGACCTCTTTCTTTTTGTATTTTCTCAGCTGTTTTAAATACCTGCATGACCTTTCATCTTGTTTATTTGTTTATAGGCCAAATATGATTTCTGGAAAGCCAGGTATGACCGCAAAGCCGGCAAGAAGGCTAGAGCCGCTGCCATGACCGCCAAGAAGACGACCCGGAGGTCTAAGAAGAAGAAGAAGAGCACTGCTGATGACCTATTAAAGCTTGACGATGATACTTCTGAGTCGGAGGTAGCCCTTGACTCCCTTGGACAATTTTTTAATAACCTTATTAACACTGATCATTGCCAGGATGACACGGGGGCCAGTCGGGCCGTGGAAGAAGAGGTAACTGTTTCCTCCAACTCAGCCCATTTGCCAAGACAGAAACTTCGACTAGTAACCTGAAAAGTAAGGTTTTCACACCCTTTGGCTTATTTGGACCCTCGTTTTCTTTTGAAAAAGCAGCAACATGAGAGCCGCCGTCAGGCCCGGAACGACGATGAACCGCCTTCCGTTCTTCAACAAACTCCTCAAAAACACCAGAATGAGGTTTATTTCTTCGTCTTTTACTTTCCATTAATGGATATTCTCCCTTGCATTACTAACTTTATTTTATCTTTGCAGGAGGTGTCTCGCTCTTCTGGCGACTCGTCTCAGACTCAATTTCCGGCCTTTAAGACTGCCCCTGCATAAGGAAAAAAATCATCTTTCCTCCGTGTCTTTCAAACTGCATCTTTATACTGACTATCTCATAACATCTTTCTTAGTGGCCAAGCCAAGTCCAAGAAGGACAAGGTGACTAAGCCGGCGAAAGACCCGTCAGTCCTTGCACCTGAACCGGCCAGGCCACCTTCTCCCCCTCAAACTGAAGCACCAGAAGACCCGGCTGCCAATGCTCAATTAGATCCTCCTGAGCCGTCAGCTGACGATACCATCGTTAACCCTTCTACTACTGGACCATCCAGTGATACATCTCCAACGTATCTATAAATTTTGATTGCTACATGCTATATTATCTACTGTTTTGGGCAATATTGGGCTTTATTACACACTTTTATATTACTTTCGGGACTAACCTATTAACCGGAGGCCCAGCCCAGATTTGCTGTTTTATGCCTATTTCGGTGTTTTGAAGAAAATTAATATCAGACGGAGTCGAAACGGAACGAAATCATTTTTCGAGGGAAACACACCTGATGGACTTGGACCCCACGTCAGAAGATATGGGAGCTGCCCATGAGGGTGGGGGGCGCACCCACCCCCCTAGGACGCGCCCCCTGCCTCGTGGGGCCCCCGTGGCTCCCCTGACGTGCTTCTTCTGCCTATATATATCGTTGTACCCTAAAACTTCCAGAACGCAACATAGATCGGGAGTTCCGCCGCCAGAAGCCTCCGTAGCCACCAAAAACCAATCTAGACCCGTTCCGGCACCCTGCCGGAGGGGGAATCCTTCTCCGGTGGCCATCTTCATTATCCCGGTGCTCTCCATGATGAGGAGGGAGTAGTTCTCCCTCGGGGCTGAGGGTATGTGTCGGTGTCAAAACCGGCGGATCTCAGGTAGGGGGTCCCGAACTGTGCGTCTAGGCCGGATGGTAACAGGAGGCAAGGGACACGAAGTTTTACCCAGGTTCGGGCCCTCTCGATGGAGGTAAAACCCTACGTCCTGCTTGATTAATATTGATGATATGGGTAGTACAAGAGTAGATCTACCACGAGATCGAAGAGGCTAAACCCTAGAAGCTAGCCTATGGTATGATTGTCGATGTGTATGTTGTCCTACGGACTAAAACCCTCCGGTTTATATAGACATCGGAGAGGGTTAGGGTTACACAAAGTCGGTTACAATGGTAGGAGATCTTCATATCCGTATCGCCAACCTTGCCTTCCACGCCAAGGAAAGTCCCTTCTGGACACGAGACGGAGTCTTCAATCTTGTATCTTCATAGTCCAGGAGTCCGGATGAAGGTATAGTCCGGCTATCCGAACACCCCCTAATCCAGGACTCCCTCAGTAGCCCCTGAACCGGGCTTCAATGACGACGAGTCCGGCGCGCAGATTGTCTTCGACATTGCAAGGCGGGTTCCTCCTCCAAGTACTTCGTAAAAGATTTTGAACACAAGGATAGTGTCCGGCTCTGCAAAATAAGTTTCCACATATTTCCATAGAGAGAATAATATTTACACCAATCTAATCTGCTGACGTATTCCGTAGCGTGTCACACCACGGCCAAGCCTTCATCTGAGTTGTTTCATTATCCCACCTCAGCGCGTCATGCGAGGCGGTTTCCTTGGCACGTCCTGTTAAAGCAGAGATCGTGTCCCCTTATCCCAGGATTCTCATCAGTACGGGCGTGGGTAACCCAACCGCTTCTAGGACTCCTAGATTATAGGCAAGTCCAAGCGGACATGGAGAAGATGCTTGATATTCACCCTCTTTATAAAGGGGACAAGGTTTTATTTTTCCCTCCCGTGCTCAATCGAATCCTTCCCCCACCTCAAGCTCAAAACGCCCGAAGTTCAGGTCAGGTGCTCCGAACCTTCAGTCATGTCTGGATCTAGCTTTCAAGGCCAATGGGTGCCTTCCTCCTTCATGGAAGAAGACATCAAAAAGTTGAGGGAGGCCAGATATCTGACCGCTGAGATTTTGCATTGGCTGCCTTCCCGAGGGCAGGCCGTTCCCACCCCCGAACCCAACGAGAACGTCGTGTTCGTCTCCCACTTCCTCCGAGGTCTAGGCCTTGCTTTGGATCCTTTCGTCAGGTGTCTGATGTTTTATTACGGGCTAGACTTCCATGATCTAGCTCCGGACTCTTTTCTTCATATCACGACATTCATTGTCATGTGCGAGGCCTTCCTCCGGGTCACCCCTCACTTTGTCCTCTGGCTAAAGACCTTTGAAGTGAAGCCGTATATGATCGAGGGGCAACATGCAGTGTGTGGAGGTGCCTCAATATGCAAGATGACCGGAGCTCTGTGGCCCAAAGGTTCCATCCCAGAGGTGTCTGAATTGTGGCAACAAGAGTGGTTCTACATCACGGCTCCTAGAAGTGCCAAGTGGGCGGCCGCCCCTGTTTTCTGCTCGGGCCCTCCATCACAACTGATGTCATGGATCAGCAGAGGTCTGAGCTGGGGGCCAGCCAAGGACGTGCCTATACTGCAAAGCCGCATTCGAGATCTCTTCAATGGAGATTTCAGTTTGGTTGCGGTAATAAAAGTTATGCTAGTTTGTCAAGTCCAGCCTTGCAAACACCGGCCTCTTCGCCTATGGGAGTTCAATCCTGAGGGACCGCATGTCATTCAAAATTTTCTCGGCCTGACGCACGAGGAGATGTACAAGTCATTCTTCGGACCTCAGGTGGAGTGTCCGGAAATCTCCGAGGACGTGGGCCTGAGTAGTAACCGCGCCGCCGAACAGGTAAGGCATCTTCCGGCCGAACATACTATCTCTCCTTTGTTACGAAGTTATTTCTGAGAGTTTGCTTTTTGACCAGGACTGGCTAACAAAGGCGAAGTTGATTCGGTGTTCGGCCCCCCTCCCTGAGGGTTTGGAAAATCTGGTATTGGAAAAGATGCTCCAGACCGCACCTTGCCCGGAGCCTTTGAAGGAAGATACTGTGGAGGATAATGCGGGCGGACGCGGGCCCCCAACACTGCCCATTCTAGCCGAGGGAGCGAGTGTTTCCATGAGGGAAGGCGACCAGAAGAGGAAAAGGACTGCGCCCGGGGATCCGGAAGCCGAAGCTTCCAAACGGGAGAAGTCCCCCATAGAGGGTCCTACCTTGGGGGGCGCTGTTGCCGCACAAAGTCCGCGGGGGGATCAATTCTCCCGCGAGTCGTAAGTGATTCGAAATACTTTAATAGTATAGATATGCCATCTTTTTCTTCTAAGAAGATAACCACCGCATATATTTTTGCAGTTCGGGCCTTAGCCCCTCTCAAATGAGCTCATCTTTGGGGGATCTTCTTCCAGAGATGATGGAGAGCGAAACGCCTCCTCCGGACTCCTCTGCTCCGGAAGCGGGTGACCCTGAAGTGTCGTCATGGAGGGCCTCTCCGAGTCCGGTGAGGCCAAAAGATAATCCCATTGACCCTCGAAGCTCCCAATGTCCGGCTCCCGAAGAGAGCAGACAAAAGAGTCCGGCACCGTCTAGTGTGCGATCGGATGTTCTGAGGGAGTTGGTGGGGCGAGCAGCCATCTTAGATGAACACCGTGTGATGATGAATACGGTGATGGAGAGAATATCGTCCACCGAAAGCAGATTGCATGAAGCTTTTATGAGTCTACTAATAGGCTTTGAGGTACGTAAAAGAATGTATGATAGTCCTGCACATGCTAGGTGTGCCCTGAGTAGATAGTAGCCCCTGAGACTCTGGCTGTCGTCGGAAACGACGATGAACAGAGGATCATATTCTCAGGTAATAACCATACTGCCTCTATGTGCAGGTGATGGAAGCTCCGGTGGCTAGCCGGACTAGCGAGTTTGCCCATTTAGAACGGCAGTTGGATGCGGCAGATGCCGACATCGAGCTTGTTAACAAAAGGCTTGACGAGGCACAGGGTAAGTGTCATTATCTGGTAAACGCCACAATAGGAAGAGCATCATGATGCCAGTATCTTTAATATGGTGTGACTGCAGATGGAGCTGCCACTATTGAAGCCTTGCGGGCAGAGCTTGCCCGAGCCAAGGAACAAGCGAGGTTGGGTAATGCGGCTGCTGTGAAGGCGGCCGAAGAGTTGCAATCCGAGAAGGCCGCGCATGGCGAGACCCGAGACAAGATGGCCAAGATGGCTATAGAATTAAAAGTTGCCGCCGACCGTTGCTGGGTTCTTGAAAAAGAAAACCAAGCGAAGGCATCGGACCTTGAAAAGGCTGCTGCGATGAAAAAGGATCTCCGCTCTGCTATGGGGGCAAAGAAGGAGGAGCTGCGTGAAGCCGGGGATATTGTAGCTAGGAAATCCTTTATGTTGCGGAGGAAATTCGAAGATTCACGGTATGCCCCTCTGGATCGGCTGTGGAGTTTGGAGGATGTGTATATGGATTTGGCGGCGAGCGCTACTGATGCGGCCAAGTACTTCCAGGGTCAGACTGATCATGGAGTAGACCTTCTTTTTTGGAGACAATTCCATTCTCCCGAGCATCCACTTTCATTGACTGACCAATTAGCCGAATGGGCCGAACTAAACAGGTTGACCGGACTCTCTATGAGGTCTGTTGTGGATCAGCTGTGGCCGTGAAGGTCAAAACCGAACAACTATTTCAGCTTGGTGCAGCAGGTCCTTGATGTGGTGCCGCGCATTAATGCGATGAGGAGGTCGGCATGCATAAAGGGCACATGGATGGCCTTTGCCCGTGTTAAGGCATATTGGGAGGAGATGGATGCTACCAATGTTGCAACGCGGGATTTGGCTATAGGTCGAAAGGCTGTCGAGCACTACTTCGAAGAAGTTCTTGAGGGTGCCCGTTTGATAGAGACCCAGTGCTCAAAAAATATTATGTTTGAGTGATATGTAATCTCATTGTAAGCGAAATGCCTTTATAAATTTTTATAAGGCTATTTTTATACTTTTGCCTAAAAGTAATATGATGCCTCCTGGGCGGCCGTTTATGTATACATGTGTATAACTTGAAAGATTGCAGCCGTCAGCTTCAACCCTCACGCATATAATGTGGAGGTGCTCGCAAAAACACGCATTCACACTTAACCCAACATCTTGGTCCTATTAAGGAGGTGATAGCGGAGTGAGCGAGGCATCCGGACTATAATGCTTTAGCACTTTCACTTAGCCATAGGAGTTTGACAGTGGGGCTACTAGATAGCCCCTGGTGGCTCTGCACTCTCCCGATATCGGGGTGCGTACATGCCTGGCCGGGAAATGGCCCTTTGTTAAAGTGGAGGAATTCTAACATTCCCACAGGTCATCGAGTGGTTGACCAGTCTCACGCTATATCATGACAGTCACTTTTCGTCTTTCTCTACTGAGGTGCTCGTCCAGATGAACCAGGGCACAATCGCAGTAGTTCTCCTAGTGCTACCTTAGCCGGCAAGGCGGAACGTAAGGCACCAAAACATAGGAGCCGGGCAAACCCAACATTTGACCAAAGACAATAATTCGGAGCTGATGCATATAGGGCCAAACTCGCGACGCCGAACACTCCCTAAGGTATTCGGTCTTTGTGGTATAAACCGGGCCGACATAGTGGCCTTTGTAAGAAGCCGCGTGTGTCCAGGTACGTGCATTTTTCTGGCATGGCCACATGCCAAGACGTCAGCATCCTTCTCAACGGTGGATATGTATCAACAAGAGAGAGTAAAAAAGGTTTACGCAGGGTCTTAATATAAAAAGAATCCTTGGAGCGGGTCCCTGCTGCACGTCTGCGCCTGTGTCTCCGTTGTGCCGTATCCTAGACGGGTGTAGCACGATGATCGTCTGTAAAAGAGAGTAAGTTGAGTGAAAAAGTTGTCGTGCAAAAGGACAGTTTTTAAAGAAACTATGTATAATTCAAGATGATAAGAAATTGCCACTTGTCTACGCGCCTTGAGCCCCTTGTCTGCTTCTGAGCCGTACAGACAAGCCGTCATGGGTGCAGGATTTGGTCCTGTGGTGCTGATGTCAGGGCCGGAACAGCAACAGTGCCACGCCGCACGGAGATCTTCCGGGGTACGGCGTGCTGTGGCCATGCCCGCCCTTGGTAAGGGGCGGGAGTGGGCTTCACTGTAGCCACTCCCCTGCCCCGTCCCCCTTGATGAGGTCACGGGGTTTGTTGGAATCGCAGGCCGACTCCCCAAAGCCTGCTTCTCCAGAAGTCGCCAGTCAGGAGTCGACTTACCCTGCGGTCGTCCCTGGGACTCGGCCGTGAGTGGTCAGTGGGCCGTCTTGTCATGGACTTCTTGAAGGCGGCTCTCCGTCCTGGGGTCTTGAGGCGCGCAGCCTGCCCCGATGTCTTGAAAGGTTCTGGGGCTCGGGTTGGCCTACCCGTGGCCCATTACTCCGACAGTAGTCCCCGAAGCTGGTGAGGCGCCACGGACGATCGGCCGAGAAGCCTCAGCAGTTTCTCTTTCCGGGTGCTCAACACATGGTCTTTGATTGACTTCTGCCGGGCCGACTAGAAGGAGTCGCACTTGCTCGATTCGGACTCACTCAATTCCGACTCGCACAATATTTCGAACGTTTCAGCGGGATCCAAGTAGCGTGCTGGCTAAGCCTCCAGGCCGCCGCCCGTTCTAGGCCTGTCATGCGATGACATGTGGCTGGGCCGTCCTGCCAGCCTACGCGAGTGACGGGACAAGCCCATAGGCGGGGCCCGCCACTACCGCACCTCGGCGCCCGAGCGGATCCGCTGCGGCCACGGCGGACGGTTGGGATTCCCATGGAGTTACTGCGCGCAGTAACTTTATCATGGAACGTGGGAGTCGTGGGGCCGTGGGCGCAGTAAATCCCCACGTCTGCCCCCTTGGCTTCGCAGCCCACGGGGCTATAAGTAGGGGGAAGAGGGGGGCACGCGCGCCCCTCCTTCCCACCACTCCTCGCTTTCTTCCTTCTCACTGCTCCTCGCTCTCCTCCTTCTTCTTCTTCGCTCCGCCGCGCTCCCAAGCTCCGGCGAACACCGCGGCGATCAGCTCGCGATGAGTTCTTCCTCCGCCACCGCGCCTCCCCCGGTGCGCTCCGGCACTTGGGACGGTTCCGAAGTTCACGATGACCACATCGAGTTCCTTCGTCGGACTCATCGGCTTCCCGGCGAGGATCACGCGCGGGTGCGCCTTGCGCCGAAGGGGGAGATTTCCCCCGCGCCGCAGGAGGGCGAGCGGGTCATCTTCCGCTCGCACTGCTTGCGCGGGTTGGGGCTACCGGCGAGCAGTTTCTTCCGATCTTTCCTGGAGTTCTACGGCCTCCAACCGCACCACCTCACCCCAACACAGTGGTGCTGCTGTCCGCCTTCGTGGCCTTGTGCGAAGGCTTCCTCGGAGTCCTCCCCACCCTCGAGCTCTGGGGGGAGTTCTTCTTCTCCAAGCTCGGCACCCAGGCCGCGGGTATGCCGGCGTATTGCGGCGCTTTCATCGCCGTGCGAAGGTCGGGGGCCGACAATCCCTTCCCCTCCATCTCGCTGATAAAGTCAGTGAAGATGTGGCAGAGATCCTACTTTTACGTCAGGAGCGTCTCCGCGAGGGGGTACTGGGTCAACCTGCCGGCTTTCGAAGCCGGCCCGCCGGCTGGGCGACTGCTCAACTGGTCGTACCAGGCCAAGTCGCTGACGCCTGCGGGAGCCGGCGCCATCGCGTGACTCCGAGTGCTGATGCAATTAGAGGGTCTGACTGGTCCAGACCTGCTGGCCGCCTTCGTGGCACGCCGAGTTCTCCCACTCCAAGTCCGCCCCCACATGATTTGCCAGATGAGCGGGCACCGCGACCCGAGTCGGATGTGCACCAAGGACATGCCTCACGAAGAGGTGGCCTTCATGGTGAACTACCTCTCGGATAGCAAGCTCCTGGAGGATTGGCGGTTCGGCAAGGAGCCGTACTCCCGCGCCAACCCTCCGCCCGTGCTGAGTTGCCTGTCCTTTCTTTCTTTGGATTGTCTTCTCTCTCGCCGAATTTGTTTTGACCAGTCGGCTTTGGTCAGAATCCCCTCCTCCACCCGCTAGCCGGCACCTCGGGGCCGGCTCACGAGTTCCTCGCCGACCGGGCAGAGAGCGACGTCGACGACCCTGATCTGGGGTGGCGGCTCTGGAGGACGACGCCGAGGGAGGAGGAGGAACAGCAGGCGACTTCAGGCCTTCAGCCACTTTCGCCGACTGGCCTGACGACGACACCAAGGGGGAAGTCGCCCCCCGCCATCGGCCAGGAGCTAGCCATCCTGGCGCGGGCTCTTATGCTACGCAGGGCGCTCCAGGCGGCGGGAAGAAGTGCAGGGCCGTGCCGACCTTGTTCGGCAGTCGGCCGAAGAAACCCAAGGGTTCGGTTGCAGCGACCCGGCGGGACGAGGCGGCCGCGAAGGCCATCCGCTTCTGTAAGGAAGTGAAGAAGCCACCATTGGTCTCCACGTGAGTATTATCTCTCAATGCTATATTCTTTCTTTGTGGCTTTGTCTGAGTCTTTGCTTGCTCCCCTTGCTTCAGGGCTCCCCTCACTCTTGAGAGGGTCACCGCCGCCTCCGTCATGGGGTCAGCGGAGACGTCCGCCACCACTCGGCTGACCCCCGGGAGGCGACGGAGCGGAATGCGCAGGAGAAGCGCAACGAAGAAGAGGCCGTTCTCCTAGAGAAGGCGGAGGCCGACAGGGCGAAGGCCTCTGCCAAGAAAAAACTGGCGGAGGCCGAAGCCAACGCCGCGACGAAGTGGCAGGCTGAGGAAGCCGCACGCCGGCAATCGGTGGTGTTCGTCACCCTGTTGAACTCTGCGCCACCGCCTCCGGAGTTCACGGGGCAGACTGGGGAAGCCGGCGGTGAGAACCCCATCGTGGAGAAGGAAGGCGGCGACCCCTCTACGCCGGACGTGACTATTCCGCCGCCGCCTCCGCCGCCGTCTGCGAGTGCGCAAGGGGAGCAGCCAACGGACCATCCGGTGCCGCCGACCGAAGATAAGGCCGTGGTGAGGCTGCTCCTCCAAGTCGGCTCGCCAACACACCGCCGTCTGGAGAAGGCGACTTCGGCACCCCGCCCCCTGGAAGCCGGCACTGCCAGCTCGGCGATCCCAGACGCCGAAGCGACAAGTGCCGCACCCATTGGGTGGGTGTGAGGAGGTGGCATAGGGCCGCTGAACCAGGCGCTCCTGGACGTCCAGGCAAAGCTTCGCGCTGAGGGCGACGCTCTCCAGAGTTGCACCAAGGCGTTCCTAGCGTCGCGGGCGGCCGTCCGGGTATGTTTTTTTCCTTTGGTCTTTGTTTTCTTCTTCCTCTCTGTGGGGGCGCGCCAGTGCACCCACTGGGTGTAGTCCCCGAGTTTCGGGCTGGCTGCTGAGCAGGCGGCCCAGAACTCCAATTGATGAACTCTGGGTATTAACTTTTTGTCTGAAACATTTGACGCAGGATTACCACAACCTCCGCTTCACTGCCTTCAACCGTAACGTTGAAGAGCTGGGCAAGTGGACCGCCGATTTGTCGGAGAGCCGGAGTAAGTCCTTTTCCTTCTTTGCGGGGGCGCGCTGGCGCACCCGCGGGCTGTAGTCCCCGAGATTCGGGCCGACTGCTGAGCAGTCAGGCCGGATCTCCCCAGCGACCTTCTTTACCTGATGACTTAACGCCTTCTTTCTTCCTTCTTTTCAGGAGCCAACGCTGCTCTTCAACAGCAGCTGTGCGATGCCAACTCCGCTTTGTGCGCCAAAGAGGAGGAGTGCGGCAAGCTCGCCATGGAGCGCGACCTGCTGGCCACTCAACTGGCAGAGCAGAAGGAGCTACTTGTGAAGACGCAGAGGGAGGCGGAGGAGACGGAAACCGCCCTCCTGGTCGAGTTCACGAGCGAGCGCTCCTCCTGGTCTGACAAGGAGGCGATGCTGGCCTCCGGCTTCCATGATATTGAAGACATCGTTGATGGTGAGTTTCTTTACTTTCTTTCTTTGAGCTGCTGATTTAAATCGTGCCGACTTCTGGTTT
>NC_057794.1:50586416-50627870 GCF_018294505.1 Triticum aestivum | reverse complement strand
TGGCACTTCAGCGCGTCTCCCGGGCGTCGGCGGAAGCAGGAGGTGGCCGGCGTGTGGCCGCGAGCGCCGGCCACGCGCTCCGCGTCCTTCTGGCGCGAGGAGGACGATGACTGGCAGCGCCAGTAGGCTGGGCCAGCACAGGTAAGGCCCAGGTGGGCTTTCTTCTCTCTTTTTTTTTGATTTTTGTTCTGTTTTCTATTTAACTGCAACTGTTTAGCTTTAAATAAAATACTAAAACATTTCCAAAAATCCTGAAAATAAATGTGGCCTCTGTTTAGATTATTTCCAACAGGAAACATTTACTCCCAGAATTATTTGAGCACTTAGATTATTTTATAGCATTTAAATGCCCAAATTCAAATACTTATGATTTAATTCAATGACCTTCTGTTGACCTAGGAAATTGTGCACCAATTTTTGCCAGAGGTTCTAACCTAAGACAAAGAGGGTGAACATTTTAGAAGGGCATTTCAGGTTCATTGAAATTATTTTTAGTAAACCCTAGTTGATTTCAAGAGGGGTGCTAGGGGTTCTGCCTTCCCCATTTCAAGTTTCTGATAAAAAGTAAACATGATGCACACTCTAATGGATGGACTAGCTAGGGTGTGACAACTCACCCCACTCAAATGAATCTCGTCCTGAGATTTAGGATCCTCTGGGAAGAAGGCGGGGTACTCGAGTCGAAGACGATCCTCCCTTTCCCAAGTGGCTTCTTTATCGGAGTGGTGTGACCATTGAACCTTGAGAAACTTGATATTCTGACGTCGAGTGGTACGCTCGGCTTGATCAAGGATACGAACGGGATATTCCCGATAAGAGAGGTTATCTTGTAGATCAAGCGTTTCGTGGTCCACTCCACGGATAGGATCCGCGAAGCAACGACTGAGTTGTGAAACGTGGAAGACATCATGAACTCTGGAAAGATGCGGAGGTAGTTCCAATTGGTAGGCAACTTCTCCTTGTTTGGCAAGAATGCGAAAGGGTCCAATGCAACGAGGAGCCAATTTGCCTTTGATACCGAAACGATGGGTTCCCTTTAATGAAGCAACCCGAAGGTAAGTCTTCTCGTCGACTTCATAAGTCATAGGCTTATGTTTACGATCATATTGACTCTTTTGACGAGATTGGGCGGTTTTCAATTTCTCACGAATAATGCGAACCTGCTCTTCTGCTTCCTGAATCATATCCGGGCCAAAGAGTTGTCTTTCCCCGGTTTCTGACCAGTTAAGAGGCGTTCGACATTTTCGTCCATAAAGAACTTCGAAAGGAGCTTTGTCTAAGCTGGCTTGATAACTATTGTTATAAGCAAACTCCACAAATGGAAGGCATTTCTCCCAATTCATTCCGAACGAGATGACAGAAGCTCGGAGCATATCTTCCAGAATTTGATTGACTCGTTCCACTTGACCACTTGATTGAGGATGGAAGGCGGTGCTAAAGGAGAGACGAGTTCCCATAGCATTTTGGAAACTTTCCCAAAATCGAGAGGTGAAGAGACTCCCACGGTCTGAATTAATTTCCAATGGAACACCATGAAGAGACACTATTCGGGAGATGTATAAATCGGCTAGCTGGCTAGCGGTGATACTCTCAGGAACAGGTAGAAAGTGGGCTACTTTGGAAAGTCGGTCGATCACGACGAAAATGGCATTATTCCCTCTCTTGGTCCTGGGAAACCCAGTGATGAAATCCATACTGATTTTATCCCATTTCCATTTGGGAATAGCCAAAGGTTGAAGAGTGCCAGCAGGCCGTTGATGCTCTGCTTTAACACGACGACATATGTCGCAATTAGCAATGTATTGAGCGATTTCTCTCTTCATCCTAGTCCACCAAAACCTCTGGTGTAGGTCTTGATACATTTTAGTACTACCGGGATGAATGGTGAGAGGGGATTCATGAGCTTCCTTAAGGATCAACTGGCGTAGATGTTGTTTCTTGGGAACCACTAGACGGTTCTCAAAAAAGACAGCACCTTGCTCATCCATGGAGAAACATTTAGCAACTCTGCTAGCGATGTTTCCCTTAATCCGGGATATGCCCTTATCACGCTTCTGGGCAGCTATGATTTGATCCATAAGGGTAGGTTTCGCCACCAGGGTGGATAGGAATCCTTGAGGAACAATGTGAAGATTTAGCTTACGAAATTCCTCATGGAGAAATGGTTGACTTTGTTGTAACATCAGGTTGTTACAATAGGACTTACGGCTTAGCGCATCGGCCATGACATTGGCTTTGCCCGGGGTGTAAGTTATTCGTAAGTCATAATTCGAGATCAACTCAACCCAACGCCTTTGCCTGAGATTCAAATCTGGTTGGGTGAAGATATATTTCAAACTTTGGTGGTCGGTGAAGATCTCGCAACGATTACCGAGAAGGTAATGTCGCCAAGTTTTAAGTGCATGGACTACAACTGCAAGCTCTAGATCATGTGTAGGATAATTTTCCTCATGTGGGTGTAATTGCCGTGAAGCATAGGCAATTACCTGACGATCTTGCATGAGTATGCAACCTAGTCCTTGTCGCGAGGCGTCGCAATAGATAATAAAGTCCTTGGAGAAGTCTGGTGGTACCAGTACGGGGGCAGATGTCAGGCGTCTTTTTAGTTCCTGAAAGCTGATCTTGCACTATGGGGTCCACTCGAACTTTTTATCTTTCTTGAGGAGTTCATTTAGAGGTTTAGCAACCTTGGAGAAATTTTCGACGAAGCGGCGGCAATAGCTCGCTAAGCCAAGGAAGCTCCGAACTTGCTTAACCGTTTCAGGTGGAGTCCAATCAAGGACGGCTTGAACTCGCTCGGGATTGACTGCAATACCCTTAGCAAAGATTACATGGCCTAGACAGGTCACTTCTGGCAACCAAAATTCACACTTGGAGAATTTGGCATAAAGGCGATGCTCTCGAAGTTTCATCAATACCAGCCTTAGATGTTCGGCATGTTCCTCTTCATTCTTGGAGTATATGAGTATGTCATCGAGGTATACTACGACAAATTTGTCCAGGTACTCCATGAAAACCGAGTTCATTAACCGGGCAAAGGTGGCTGGGGCATTGGTTAAACCGAAGGACATCACAGTGTACTCGTATTGGCCATAACGAGTAACAAAGGCCGTTTTGGGAATGTCCCCGTTTCTGATTTTGATTTGATGGTAGCCCAACCTCAAATCCATCTTGGAAAAGACTGAGGATCCAGCGAGTTGATCATACAGATCGTTGATCCTGGGAAGCGGGTATTTGTTCTTGATGGTGACCAAATTGACAGGTCGGTAATCCACAACCACTCGATCCGTTCCATCCTTCTTCTTAACAAAGAGGATGGGGCAAGCCCAAGGAGAGGAACTAGGACGGATGAAACCCTTTTTCAAGGACTCATCGAGTTGGTTCTTAAGCTCGGCTAGTTCTAAGGGTGCCATCTTGTAGGGTCTTCTAGAAATTGGAACGGTTACTCGAACAAGGTCTATCACAAACTCAACATCCCTGTCAGGTGGAACACCTGGCAGTTCTTCTGGAAAGACATCCGGAAAATCTCGGACTACCGGAACATCCTCAAGGTCTGGAAGAGGGTTGGCATTTAGAGAGTAAAGCTGGCGCTTGGCCACCCGAGTTAAGACGTTAACTGTCTTGCCCGAGGGGTGAGTAAGTTGAACGGTCCTAGTGGCACAATCGATCTTAGCATAATGAGCTGACATCCAGTCCATACCCAAGATGATGTTTATGTCGGGGGACTTGAGAGCTATTAAGGATGCAAGGAAGACAAGCCTATCAACAAGAATTTCGTTCCCATGGCTTACTCTAGAAGTTTGCCATCTAGAGCCAGGGGTTTGAATTTCCATGGTAGAGGGCATGTCACAGAATGTTGTGTTATGCAATCGAGCATAGTTCTCGGATATGAATGAATGAGATGCTCCGGTATCGAAAAGAACAGATGCCGGATGGAAGTTAACAAGGAGCGTACCAAGGACGACGTTAGGATCCTCATGAGCCTCCTCGGCTGAAACATAATTGACATGGCCACGTGCAGTGGTGGCCGGCTTGGCGTAGAAAGTCTTCCCCACGGCCTTACCACGGCCAACGGACTTTCCAGCTTGATTGGGGTTGTTGTTCTGGGGACACTCTTGGCTATAGTGACCTGGCTCTCCACACTTGAAGCATGTCACCACATTGGGGCGTGGAGCAGCATTAGCAGCGGGGCCACCATAGGGCTTGGGCGGTGCAAATTGCTGGTTGGGACGAGGGGCCTCAAAGGATGGCCTCGGGATGAACCTGGGTGGCAGTGCCGTTCTTGGGATCCACACCCGGCGCTTCTGAGTTCTAGAGCCAGATGAAGAGCCAAAATCACGGGGGTGCTTGCGTGAAGCGTCATAATCAGTCTGGCCCGTCTCAGCACTGATGGCTTTATTGACCAACTTCTGAAAGGATGTGCACTCGTGTAGATGGAGATCGCGGCGAAGCTCAGGGCTAAGTCCCTTGCGGAACCTTGCTTGCTTCTTAGCGTCAGTAGAAACCTCTTCAGGAGCATAGCGTGCCAGATTCCCAAATTCACGACCATATGCATCCACAGTCAATCTTCCTTGGGTGAAGTTGCAGAACTCCTCCCTCTTGCGATCCTGAGACCTTCCGGAATGTGATGCTCACGGAAAGCCTCACTGAATTCAGCCCAAGTAGTGATTTGGCCGACCGGGCGCATAGCTTCGAAGTTTTCCCACCAAAGGCTAGCAGGGCCTTCGAGGTGATAGGCAGCATAAGTAACCTTGTCGGCTTCAGCTACCTTGGCAGAACGTAGCTTGTGGGTGATGCTGCGAAGCCAGTCATCCGCGTCGAGGGGCTCGACGGAGTGGTTAAACTTTGGTGGGTACAGCTTGATAAAGTCATTGATTGACACCAAGTCATTTCATGGGTGGCGTGCAGTGTTTCGCTCAATCCGCTCCAGCAGGCGATTAGTCTCACGCTTGTTTCTTTCTGCCTCTAGCATCACTTCGGCCAGAGAAGGCGGGTGAGGCAGATTCTCACCTCTAGCTGCACTGGCTTCCCCCTGCTCCGGGGCAGCAGGGTTGCTGCGGGTGTTGACCATCCTAGGAGAAAACAAGACAACGGTTTAGACAAGGATGGCTCAAACTTAGCAAGGAAGTGCAGAATGTAATGGATAACACGGAATGCAGAGATGTTCATCCGTATGTCATGGTAATATAAAACTGCCATATATATACCAATGCTCATACACATCATACATAGTTTAGTACAAGCCCAGGCTACAGTACAACTATGATGAAAGACGTTACATCTCATCGGAGGCATTCCAAGCTCCTATACATTATTTGCCTACACCTCCGGAATTGACTACACACTAAGTCGTATTCCACAAGTCACGCAGGACAGCGGAAATACAACTACTACAATACTAGTGGTACTACTACTAACTCATACAGCTCCGTAGTAGTTCTCATAGAAGTCACCTCCGTAGTCTGGAAGTTCAACATGACCATCCGGGAACAGACAGTCCTGAGGAGCCTGTGGACCAAAGGGGCTAGGATGAGGTCTTGGACCAACAAACGGTGGCCTGCGGGGACCACGGGGTGGGGTGATGCCTCCCACATCACGCCAATCCACCATGTCTGGCAGAGCTGATCTCACAGGATACAGATCCCTTGTATCCATACATCCAGCTTGCACCGCAGGTGCAAACTGAGTCAATGTGGCCCAATGATCAGCACGGGTATTGAAAAGCTCCAGCCTCAAGGCCCGATTCTCTCGGTCCTTATCTTCGAGCAACTCGGCAGTGGTATGAGTTAATGAGTCCTCCTGAGTGGAGTCAGCATAGATAGCCTGAAGATACCCTTGCGCTCCCGGAAGTGAAGCTGGCATGTAACGGAAGTCGGTGTTCCGAAGCAGGCCAGTCCGGACTCGCAAGATGGTCATCATGGAATAGGCAGCATCCTTCCCAGCCATCTCAACAGTAACCCCGAGTCCATAGGAACAGTGAAGGGGCTCGGTAGACCTAGGATAAGAAGGAAATATCCCGACGGTGCAGAGATATTGGCTTTGATTAAAATCGCGGAACTGCTCTTTGACAGTGTATTCGGGATACCAACGGTAGCCCATCTCGATCATTACCCGGACTAGCATAGCAGTATGACCGGGCACGTCGAGGCACCGGGTCAGGCGAACCACTTGGTTTTGAACTTGGTTGGCCATCTGAAAGCACAACCACAATGTAAAGACATCAGAATTTCTAGGGAAAGTCGGACAGCATAATAGCTGTAAATGCTCATAAAAAGATTTGAGACATCCACAACAGTTCAGAATACCACTCAACAACATCATATCAAGGTTCTGATTCAATTAGCAACATACTAAGAATAGTAGAAACTGAACTTGGACTTGTAACAACAGTCCTATAAGCTACTACGGACTAGTAACACGTGAACCTGATAGAAGAAGAGAGCCTAATCCTTAACCCACGTTGAATGAGAAGAGAATGACTCAGATCAGAGACATAGGGTAAAGGAGTAAAAGAGCCTTATGTTCCCTCCCACAATCAATTCCCCTACATATAACTAAGCATTTCTAGACTCGACATTGACCAGTTTGGCCCAACGAACCTACAGGCAGTCCGGGTCTGATGCCAACGCTGTCAGGACCCCGATTCCAAGTCACATCGATCTAGCCGGTAACACCTCATATCACTTTGCGGCCTCACGCACGGTACCCCACGGGTGTCGCCTTACCATGGCCCGGGACCGTTTGCGCCTTTTGGCTCACGTATATGATAGTGTCGCTAGCATCCATATGACAGAGAACCCCGGTCGACATGGCTAGTCGTGAACCCAAAGCGGCACAGACCTATGGAGATAGGCATACATGAATCACATCGAACATGTCGGTCATCAACGCGTGATTCCGGGCTGTAGCACTGGGCTAACAGGACTCCGGGGAACCCCGGGCTGTAGCAGGCTAGACAGGACTCTGGAGGTCACCGTGTGACATTTCCCCGAAGGGACAGACATAGGGACGAAGTGAAACACATGCCGGCCAGTCAAGTGTCCTGAACAGTAGTGCTTGGCTAGTAGGACTCCGGTGAACCGGGCTGTAGCGGACTACTATGGCTCGAGGAGCACTAGACTACATTTCCCCATATGAAAGGCTGCCAAGGATAAACAACTAGATTGTCGGATCCCACTCATACCAAGCATTTCAATCATACACACAATATGCCCGATATGAGTACATACAACATGGCATCACAACAAAACTCTACAATTCAAGTACTTTATTTAAAGGCTCCAGGGAGCCATACATAACATGTTCATATAGATAGGGTCACATGACCCGACACTCAAGTCATACAAACATACAAGCACATGCGGAAGCAACTAGTCTGAGTACAGGCTCTAGAAAGAAAGAAGGCTTCTCGAAGCCTGTCTATCTACATAGGCCCTCCATGGCCAGGATCACCACCTGGGTGGCTAGTCACTCGTCGACGTCAAGGTCTACATAAAACCCATCGGAGGGGGCGGTGTTGTCATCTGAAAACAGTAATTAAGCAAACAGGAGTACAAAGGTACTCAACAAGTCTTACATCAAAACCTACTATACATGCTTATTCTCAAGAAGGTGGTGGGGTAATGCAGCAAGCCAGCTTTGACTCTTGGCTAAGCTATCCTATGGAACTTCACCAGTAAAATAGTTTTCGCACACGAGTCCACTACTCACCAACACAATACTCCACCGGGGATCCTCCCTCGTCATCCTACGAGAGGGCCATCCTCGGCACTCACACTTATCTTGAGTCTTTTAGTAGTATCCATTAACTTGTCTATGAACTGTATATGCAACCAAGTAGTCCTTTACCGCGGACGCGGCTATTCGAATAGTTTTATACCCTGCAGGGGTGTACTTCGTCACACATGTTTCCACCACTTAGCGTCTGCACACGACATGTGCTCGGCAGACTTCAAGCGAAAGCCGACGTGGGTGTAGACCACGACCTGACTAACCTCACAAGTCTCTAGTCCAGGTTTATCGCCTATTCAGTTTCCATCCGCAAGGAAATCCGGCCGGGGTGTCCTCAACGGCCCCAAACGATGTGTACAGGGTCCTGAAATGCCAAACGGGTGCCCGGCATACCCGACCATAGTGTATCTACCGCATCATAGCCCACCCCTAGGGTCAGCGCTACACACGGCCGCCAACACATGTCCTACATACACCAGAAACTAATTGCAACTCTTGGACAGAGGCGATAGGGGTCAGTAAGTCGAGCGGGGTCATATTTCAGGGCCCAATGTGTGGTAGTAGCTGAATCTTAAATCACGCATACAGATCTCAGTTCTTAGGGACGGCCTCAATGAAACAACCCACCATGTACTCCTACATGGCCTCTCATCGATACCTTTACCAAAACATGTTCAACACATCCCTCACATTACCGGCATAAGCATTTCACTCTAGCCCATCTCCCAGATGAACCAGACCTGACACAACTCTAAGCATAGCAGGCATAGCAAAGTAGGAATCACATACATGGCTCAATCAACTCCTACACATGCTAGTGGGTTTCATCTAGTTACTGTGGCAATGACAGGTCATGCAGAGGATAAGGGTTCAACTACCGTAGCACACAGTAGTTTGAATCGCGTTGTCTTAATGTAGTAAGCAAGAGCAGCAGCGAGAACATGGGTTTGTATCGGAATGATCAATGGTTGCTTGCCTGATGGAGTGGTAGCGGGATACTGCCCTTCAGTTGGATACTCGTGAATATCCTCGGAGGCAGAACCTACCACGGAGAACACATCGGAACACAATCAACACATGACGATATGCAACAATATGATGCATGCTATGACATGGCAATATGATTGTGTCTTGGCCTAATGCAAGCTAAAATAGAAAGGGATGAACTCATTTGAATCAAAGATTCAAATATTAGCTCATTAAACATGGCATTTGTAGTGCATTACCTTATTCTGCCTAAACAGCAAGGTAAACTTGTTTTGTCATGCATGAAACCATTACAGATGGATAGATTGAATTTTTTTGATAATTTTTCATATATAATTTATCTCATTTGGAGCTATGGTTGAATTTCTATGAGTTTTTGAAGTTTTAAACATTTTCTGGAATTTCCTGAAAAAAAATAAATCCAGAAAATGCAATACCGTGTCAGCTTTGCGTCATGCTGACCTCAGCAGGTCAAAGGCGCCAGCCCAGGTCAAACCTGACTGGTGGGCCCCTTCTGTCAGCCTCTCAGCTAATTAGCAAAATTAGATTAACACTAATTAGTTGTCAGTGGGGCCTGGGCCCACATGTCAGTGACTGATTTAATTAAAATTAATTAAGACTAATCCTAATTTAGTTAGCCGATCGGCCCCACCTGTCATAGACTCAGGGGGGTCTTCCTGGGCCCACCCAGGGGTCAAACTGGGTCAACTCGCCGGCGGCTCGACACCGGCGAGGCCCGAGACGGCGGAGGGCTTCGGATTTGGTCCTCCGGTGACCAAATCGACGGCGGAGACGTGCTACGCGTAGCTGGGGCTCGTGCGCATCTAGTGGGGCAAGTGGGAGGAGCTGGGGTGGAGCGAGCTCGCCGAAATTGAGCTCGTGGGGGCGGCCGGAGTTCGGGCGAGGTCGGTTTCGACGCTACGGTGCACGAGCGGGAGAACTGGGGGTGGCTACGGGTTCCTGGTGCTGCACTGAGCACGGTGAGGCGCTCTGTTGTGGGCTTGCACGGCTGTGGCCACGGCTGCGCCGTGGCCGGCAGCGAGAAGCTCTCGGCCGCGGTGGAAAATGGAGCTAGGGGACGAGCGCGAGCACGAGAGAAGAGGGGAAAGGGAGAGGAGCTCACATCGGAGTCGGAGAGGGGGTCAGCAGGCTCGGGGAGGTCCTGACTGCGGCAAATTCGATCGGAGATGGCTCGGGTGCCCGAGGTTGAAGACGAGGGCGAAGGCGGCGATGCAAGGCCTCCGGCGATGCGTGGCTCGGTGGGGAGGACGAGGGAGTCGAGGCAGAGCTAATGGGCTCGTCGGAGGGGCGAGGGAGTGGCTGTAGTGGCAACTACGGCGATCGGCAGCGAGGGACGTGCTCGGCCGTCGCGGGGGAGAGTGAGAGAGACGAGGGGGAGAGTGCGAGAGGATGAGAGGGAGACGTGGGTGGGTCGCGTGGCACTTCAGGGCGTCTCTCGGGCGTCGGCAGAAGCAGGAGGTGGCCGGCGTGTGGCCGCGAGCGCCGGCCACGCGCTCCGCGTCCTTCTGGCGCGAGGAGGACGACGACTGGCAGCGCCAGCAGGCTGGGCCGAGCCAGGTGGCTGGGCCAGCACAGGTAAGGCCCAGGTGGGCTTTCTTCTCTCTCTTTTTTTTTGATTTTTGTTCTGTTTGCTATTTAACTGCAACTGTTTAGCTTTAAATAAAATACTAAAACATTTCCAAAAATCCTGAAAATAAATGTGGCCTCTGTTTAGATATTATTTCCAATAGGAAACATTTACTCCCAGAATTATTTGAGCACTTAGATTATTTTATAGCATTTAAATGCCCAAATTCAAATACTTATGATTTAATTCAATGACCTTCTGTTGACCTCGGAAATTGTGCACCAATTTTTGCCAGAGGTTCTAACCTAAGACAAAGAGGGTGAACATTTTAGAAGGGCATTTCAGGTTCATTGAAATTATTTTTAGTAAACCCTAGTTGATTTCAAGAGGGGTGCTGGGGGTTCTTCCTTCCCCATTTCAAGTTTCTGATAAAAAGTAAACATGATGCACACTCTAATGCATGGACTAGCTAGGGTGTGATATCAACCAGCCCTCCACGGGCTACTGTTCATCTAGCCCTCCACGGGGTCCTGTTCATCCACACCCAACCGGCTCGATCGGGTCCTGTTCATCCAATGGCAATGGCCTCTACTACCACGGGGTCATGTTCATCCAATCCCCATCGGGAACTATTCATCCAACCCCCAACAATGCTCACTGTTCATCAAGAGGCAGCAGGTTCGATCGGCTTCAGTTAGCAGCAGTAGCAAAGGAATCGCTCGGGTTCAGTTAATAGCCAAGGATCGATCGCTAGGGTTCAGTAACGTAGCCAGTGCAATCGCTCGGGTTCAGTAAGCGAACGGCTCGCTCGGGTTCAGTTAGAGCCCAACGCCTCGCACACACGCGCGTATGTGTACAAGAGAAACGCACAAACCTTTGTGCATCACTCGGCCTCGACCACCCACCGTAGCCGGGAACTCCCCAAAATTTTCCTCGCCCTTGCTTCTACCATGATTTTTTGCCGTCATGGACAGCCCAAAGAATGTCGTGCAGGTGCGTCTCTGGCCCGCCTAGGACGAAAAGCCCATTTTCTGTCATGATTTTTTTGTCATAGAAGTAGGAGCCCACCACATCTATGATGATACTGGGTTTTGTCACAATTATCATCATAGAAGTGTCATAAGCATGATATAAAAAAATTTGTTCGGCCCAAAATGTCATGGATGTGTCTTTTTTTGTAGTGCTAGCTACTGACTACGGACCCGAAGGTCTACAATGAACTACTCATGCATCATCGGAGAGGCACCAATGAGGATGATGAACCCCTCTGTAAAGGTGTCTAGATTGGATCTGGTGGTTCTAGAACTTGCGGCGGCTGGAATTGTGTTTCGTCGACTCCCCTAGGGTTTTTGGATTTTCAGTGTATTTGTAGAGCAAAGAGGCGGTGTGGGAGGTGGCCGAGGTGAGCACAACCCACCACGGCGCGCCTGGGCCCCCAGGCGCGCCCAGGTGGGTTTTGCTCCTCTCGAAGCCCCCCTCCAGTACTTCTTTGGACAACGTGTGTCTCCTTGTCCAGAAAAAATCTCCAAAAAGTTTTGTTGTGTTTGGACTCCATTTTGTATTGATTTTCAGCGAAGTAAAAAAACAAGCAAAAAACAACAACTAGCACTGGGCACTACGTCAATAGGTTAGTCCCAAAAAATGATATGAAGTTGCTATAAAATGATTGTAAAACATCTAAGAATGATAATACTATATCATGGAACAATAAAAAATTATAGATATGTTGGAGACGTATCAGCGGCCTCCTCCTTCTCGGTGAGCGCCTTGAGGAGCTTCGTATTGTCACCCATGAGTTGCTCAACGAGGCCGGTCGCCTTCTCAACCGAGGCATCGCTGATCTCAAGCCGATTCATCAAGCCATCGACCAGCTCCTGCTGCTTAATGAGGATAGCTAGAATGTCGTTGTTGCTGGCCAAGGACTTCAGCAATGCCAGCTTGTCGCGATCGCCGACGCGGCGAGTGCGCTTGTGAGAGCCCTCGCGTGCCGGTGAGAGCTCGTTCGAGGGCTCCGCGGCACGCCGGGACATCTCTGTTGCAGCTGCCGCATGGTGGCAGGACCTCTCCAGTGCTTCCGCGGCCTTGGTCTTTGCTCCCTGGTTATATGTCCACCCGAAACTCCTCCTACAGGTCATGGTGGAACGACTTGATAGGAAAGACCAATTTTGTGGGTGATGAGGAGAGAAACTATGAAGTAATTTTCGAGTGGGTAGTTTTTATAGCCCGGTGCTAAGTGTGAACACATATTGGTTTGATCAGTGTGAACAGATTTGCAATTACTTATTGCGTTGTAATCTACAATGTGATGAGAAACAAGGTCAAAATTTATTGATGGTTCTGGGCCTACAAAGCCCGTTCCTATTGTTCTGGCTCATCACAAACAGTTCTTATGGATCAACCGTATGCCACGCATAGGAAGCCTGAAACGGTCCTCGGATGGCATACGTGGGTCCGCATTCTCGGATGTATATGTATGTGTCTGCCCACTATCACACACGGTGAAGATATCACCATCGTGTCCGATGGATGCGCCGTCGTGCCTCCCACGGGGTGCCAGAAGGTTGATCACGTGGTTGCTCGCCGTTGAGGTGGCCGCGACACGCTCTGCTCGTTGTTGAGGTGGTCGCGGTGAGCTCTACTCACATCCATTCGCGTGTTTTGCTCACCGTTGAGGCGGGCGCGGCGCGCTCCGCTCTGGCGTCCCTATGCGCGGTCTACTCGCCGTTGAGGCAAATTTACAATGGCAACGGTTAATAATTGTCTTACATATTCATGATAATTTAAAATGCCACATGCGGCAACGCCCAAAACACTCACGTCCTACATATGCATACAATTATAATAAAATATAGACTAAAAGGCTGAGCTGGCGGCCTTCCGACGACGGTCTTCTCAGACTCCATGATCAGCATAGCACCCTTGTGGCTGTTCATTCCAAGTGTACCGACCCGCCTCCGCCTACGGAGCTGCTGGCGCTGGGAGGCTCTTGGGGCTGTTGGGCCTCTTCTAGAAGAGCTTAACAGCGTGCAATCGCGTGCATGACATCTCCCGGAACCGCTTCATTTCCATGTCTCTGGCCTGGTAGCAAATTCCATCCATCACCTGCATCCTCAAGATACCATGTTGGTTATGCTCTACTTCATCGGGGATGTCAACTCTGCAAAGGATGTGCTCGAGCCTGGCCACCACATCATTGGGATCGAGGTTGACACAGCCGCTGCCGGCAATGATGAAGCCACAGGCTGGCTGTGTCTTGACTGAATCATAGAGGTCCTCTGCCCATTCCTTGCGGGGCATCAGGCTCTCGATGAGCACTGCTGACGGCGGCTCTTCGGGTGGGTTGTCGATCATGCCACCAAGCAGCTCTGGATCTTTTGCACAGTGGATAGCAAGATGCTCATCACACTTCCTCTGCAATATATCGATTGTGCGCCCAAGGACTGTCATGCCGATATCACTGCTGATGGGCCATGGTGCCTGCACCGGCCGATGAAGCTCTTGCTCCCCGACCTGCTCCGACTTGTTCTCCTCTCCAAAGATGTAATGCAGGTAGGGGTCGATGTTGAAGCTTTGGTCGTTGCCTGGCATGCTTGGAATAACTAATGGTAGATGGGTGAGGACTAGATCTGCGCACAGTGTCGCGACGGTGCGTTGCCGCCTGGGTTATATGCAGCAAACCATTAGCTGGTGGCGGGAAATCGATGAGGGAAGAGGCGGGGATTTTACAATCCACCCATGTGGAGCACGAGAAGACTAGGTGAAGCACACAACCCGAATACTGTATGTGGTGCCACGTGTTATCTATCACACACGTGTTAACATAAGGAAATGTATGTGTAACTTACTAATCATCACACACGAGTACTCGCAGATGCATCATGTGCGATACCCCTAGCCACCGCAAGCAACTAGTTTGCATTTTTCAAACTTTTTTGTACTCACAAAATCGCACACGAATTAACTATAGTAACCGTCTGTGTTATAATTTCTCATCGCAAATAGTTCATGTGAGTGGGTTGTTTGCCACGTATCACACATATCTTGTTTACACTAATCGTTTGTGTTCTTTTGGCTCATCGCAAATAGTTCATCTATTTGAACTATATGCCACATATCACACACATCTTGTTAAGTTAATCCGTTTCTGTTGTGTTCCCTAATCAAAAACCGTTCGTCCGACCATATGCCGTATATCACACACACCTTGATCTGGTTGACTGTTTCTGTTTTGTTGCCTAATCACAAGCAGTTCATCGGAGCGAACCATATGTCGTATATCGCACACACCTTGATATGGCTGCCCATTTCTGTTGTTATGTCTCATCCCAAACAGTTCGTATGGATCAACCATATGCCCCTCATCGCACACGCAGCTAAAATCTGCACCGTGTTTGATGTATCCTTCATCACAAACGTTTTGTATCTTTTTTGACGGGTTTTTTACATCATCGTTTGCAATTAATGCATCGCACACAGTTTTGTCAAAGGGTCTCTGATTGTAGTGTCGCGTTACCAGCATCCTGTAGTAGTGGGGGGCCCAGGCGCGCCCTTGTGTCTTGTGCTCACCAGGGTGGCCCCCTCCGGTAGTTATTTTCTCCAGTAATTTTTATATATTCCAAAACAATTCTTCATAAATTTTCATCTCATTTGGAGATGTGCAGAATAGGTAACTCTGACGTTGCTTTTTTAGGTCCAAAATTCCAACTGCCGGCATTCTCCCTCATTGTATAAACCTTGCATATTATGAGAGAAAATGCATTAGAATTACTCCATAAAGCATTATTATGCATAAAACATTATAAATAATAGTAGAAAAACATGATGCAAAATGGATGTATCAGTATAGAGCTTTTTGTCACAAGAATTTATTTGTCCCTAGGCAATCGATAACTAGACCAGTAATCATTATTATAGTTTTATATGAGGGAGAGGCATGAGCTAACATACTTTCTCTACTTGGATCATATGCACTTATGATAGGAAATGTAGCAAGCATCCGCAACTACCAAAGATGATTAAGGTAAAACCCAGCCATAGCATTAAGTATCAAGTCCTCTTTACTCCCATACGCAACAACCCACTTACTCGGGTATGTGCTTCTGTCACTCACGCCACGCACCATAAGCGAATCATGAACATATTGCAACACCCTACATTGGGGATCCCTCACGCTTGCGTGATGATACGTCTCCAACATATCTATAATTTTTATTGATCCATGCTGTTATATTATCATTCTTGGATGTTTTATAATCATTTTCTAGTCATTTTATATCATTTTTTGGTACTAACCTATTGACATAGTGCCAAGTGCCAGTTGCTGTTTTTTACATCGTAGGAAATCAATACCAAACGAAGTCCAAACGCTGTGAAACTTTTTGTGATTTTTTTGGACCGGAAGACAACCAATGGACCGAAGAAGCACCTGGGGGCTGCTCCGAGGGGAGCACAACCCACCAGGGCGCGCCTAGAGGTCCAGGCGTGCCATGGTGGGTTGTGCCCACCTCGGGTGCCCCTGGACCGCCTCTTTACTCTATAAATACCCCAATATTCCAGAAACCATAGGGGAGTCGAAGAAAATCAATTCCAGTCGCCGCAGAGTCCAGAACCACCAGATCCAATCTAGACACCATCACAGAGGGGTTCATCACTTCCATTGGTGCCTATCCGATGATGCGTGAGTAGTTCTTTGTAGACCTTCGGGTCCATAGTTAGTAGCAAGATGGCTTCCTCTCACTCGTTTGATTCTCAATACAATGTTCTCTTGGAGATCCATATGATGTAACTCTTTTTGTGGTGTGTTTGTTGGGATCGGATGAACATTGAGTTTATGACCAGATCTATCTTTTTATCCATGAAAGTTATTTGAGTCTCTTTGATCTCTTATATGCATGATTTCTTATAGCCTTGTATTTCTTCTCTGATATTTGGGTTTTGTTTGGCCAACTTGATCTATTTATCTTGCAATGGGAAGAGGTGCTTTGTAGTGGGTTCGATCTTACGGTGGTTGATCCCAGTGACAGAAGGGGAACCGACATGTATGTATCATTGCTACTAAGGATAAAACGATGGGGTCTATTTCTACATAAATAGATCTTGTCTACATCATGACATCGTTCTTATTGCATTACTCCTTTTTTCCACGAACTTAATACACTAGATGCATGCTAGATAGGGGGCGATGTGTGGACTAATAGCAGTAGATGCAGGCAGGAGTCGGTCTACTAATCTTGGATGTGATGCCTATACAATGATCATTGCCTGGATATCATCATGATTATTTGAAGTTCTATCAATTTCCCAATGGTAATTTGTTTACCCATCATTTGTTATTTTTCTCGAGAGAAGCCACTAGTGAAACCTACGACCGCCGGGTCTCTTTCTCATATTATTTGCCTTTGCGATATATTTTCCTTTGCTTTTATTTTCAGATCTATTAAACCAAAAATACAAAAATACCTTGCTGCAATTTATTCTTATTTATTTTATTTGGCATTTGATCTATCAATCTACTACAATTTATTCACGTCCGTTTGCCAATTTCTGACGCCGTTACCCGAAAGGGATTGACAACCCCTTTAATACATCGGGTTGCGAGTATTTGTTATTTGTGTGCAGGTGTCGTTTGCGTATTGTTGCTTGGTTCTCCTACTAGTTCGATAACCTTGGTCTCATCACTGAGGGAAATACTTACCGTCGGGTTGCGAGGATCTGCAATATATAATAGGTTCCTAATCACAAATCTCATCTCCTCACAATTTACATTATTTGCCTTTTGCCTCTTGTTTTCCTCTCCCCCACTTCACAAAAATTTGCCATTTTTATTCGCCCTCTTTTTCGTTCGCCATTTTTTCGTCAGACCTATCCTTTGCTTGCAATCATGAGTGATTTCGGTATGGCACCAACAGATGATGGCCTAACTCCTAAGATTGGATGTACTAGCAATATGGATGCTAAAACTTTTATCTTGGGGCAAGGGAATGTTATGGGAAAAGAAAATATCCAAGAATTTTTCAATTGTGTTGGACATTTAAGTCTTGATGATGCTCCTATACTTAGTACTACTAGATCTTATGCGGATGCTATTTCAACAC
Source organism: Triticum aestivum (assembly GCF_018294505.1). Lineage (NCBI taxonomy): Eukaryota > Viridiplantae > Streptophyta > Magnoliopsida > Poales > Poaceae > Triticum > Triticum aestivum. Next base: position 50,610,470 of record NC_057794.1, on the reverse strand, counting down.
TAGTTCTGAAACTTGGAAGCAAATTTATCCGTACTCATGCTACTTTGCAAAGGTTGTTTTTTGAGCTTCCCATCATAAAGAACCCTAAAGCTAAAAAGTTGGCCACTCTTGTTCTTATGAATGAATTTGACTACATAGTACGGGAAGCTAGGGAAATCTTTGACTTTTATGGTATGAATCATGAAAAGCCTGTGATAGATGAAATTCTTTACAATAGCGATTATGCATTAAGACTTTGCTAAGGGATAATAAAATCTTTGATGAGAATCTTAAAAAGGAAGTCCCCATTCTAGATGTAATCCAACAAATTTTCAATAATGTTAATCAACATTACTCTTGGATTATTGCCGGAAATCAACGCGATTATGATAATGGGAACTTTATAGTGCTAAGGTTTCTATGACAATATGTTTTATGTTGTTTTTACAAAACCCCATGATGAAACCATTTCTAAAAAAAATAAGAAGAAGGATGATAAAACTTAGATCCTTGCTCTATGCCTAGCTAAGGGCGTAAAACTATAGCGCTTGTTGGGAGGCAACCCAATGAATAAAATTTATTTTTGCTTCTTGCTTTCTGTTCTTGAGTGTTAGCACAATTATGCTACTGTTATGATTGTGTTTTTTGTGTTTTAATTAGTGTGTGTGCCAAGTAAAGCCTTTAGGATCTTCTTGGGTGCTAGTATTTTGATCTTTGCTTCAAGCCCACGTAGCTTCAAGCCGCATCACGCGACACGGAGAGCACCATAGGACATCACCAATAATAAAACATACAACTCAAACCAATCACGATCATCAATTAACCTGTAGGACAAAACGGATCTGCTAAACATCATAGGATAGCCACATATCATTAGATAACAATATATACCATTGAGCACCATGTTTAAGTAGAGATTACAGCGGGGAGAAGAGGTGTTCCACTGCTGCGACATGGAGAGCACCATAGGACAGCGGCAAAGTTGTTGGTGTAGATCGTCATCACAATGATTGCTCCGGCGGCACTCCGGCGCCACCGGGAGAGAGCGGGAGAGTGCCCCCTCCTTCTTCTTCCTTGACCTGCCCCCTAGATGGGAGATGGGTTTCCCCTCTGGTCCATGGCCTGCGAGGGAGTCCTGGATTAGGGGGTGTCCGGACAGCCAGACTATACCTTCGGCCGGACTCCTAGACTATGAAGATACAAGATTGAAGACTTCATCCCGTGTCCGGAAGGGACTTTCCTTGGCGTGGAAGGCAAGCTTGGCGATACGTATATGTAGATCTCCTACCATTGTAACCGACTCTATGTAACCCTAACCCTACCCGGTGTCTTTATAAACCGGAGGGTTTTAGTCCGTAGGACAAGGTACACATCAACAATCATACTATAGGCTAGCTTCTAGGGTTTAGCCTCCTTGATCTCGTGGTAGATCTACTCTTGTACGACCCATATCATCAATATTAATCAAGCAGGACGTAGGGTTTTACCTCCATCGAGAGGGCCCGAACTTGGGTAAAACTTCGTGTCCCTTGCCTCATGTTACCATCTGGCCTAGACGCACAGTTCGGGACCCCCTACCCGAGATCCGCCGGTTTTGACACCGACATTGGTGCTTCCATTGAGAGTTCCTCTGTGTTGTCACCATCAGGCTCGATGGCTCCTACGATCATCGATAGCGATGTAGTCCAGGGTGAGACCTTCCTCCCCGGATAGATCTTCGTCTTCAGCGGCTTCGCACTGCGGGCCAATTCGCTTGGCCGTCTGGAGCAGATCGAAAGCTACGCCCCTGGCCTTTAGGTCAGGTTTGGAAGTTTAAACTACACGGCTGACATCCGCGGGGACTTGATCTTCGACGGATTCGAGCCACTGCCGAGCGCGCCGCACTGTCACGACGAGCATGATCTAGCTCTGCCGCCGAATAGTGCCCTAGAGGCCGCACCGCATCGGCTCCGACCCTTAATTCGGAGCCAACTGCGCCGATCGAGGATGGGCGATTGGACGCCACCTCGGGGGCTACAACCCCAACGACGATTGAGCCAAGCACCAGCCCCGTACTCTGCGAGACTCGTGACTCCAAGGATCCGGACTCCTCTCCGGACTCCAAGCCCCTCGCGCCCCTGCCGATTAAATCCGATTGGGCGCCGATCATGGAGTTCACTGCCGCGGACATCTTTCAGCACTCGCTTTTTGGCGATATCCTGAAGTCACTAAAGTCTCTCTCTTATCAGGAGAGCCCTGGCCGGACTACGGTCAGCAAGGTTGGGGTACGGACGATGAAGAAATTCAAAGCCCACCCACCACCCACTTTGTAGCCGCTGTCGACGACTTAACTGACATGCTCGACTTCGACTCCGAAGATATCGACGGTATGGACGCCGATGAAGGAGATGATGAAGAACCAGCGCCTACTAGGCCCTGGAAAGCCACCTCGTCATATGACATATACATGGTGGACACCCCAAAAGAGGGAGATGGCGATGGAACAGTGGAGGATGACCCCTCCAAGAAACAGCCTAAGCGCCGGCGTCAGTGGCGCCGCTCAAAATCCCGCCAAAACAAACAAGGTGATTCCAGCACGGGAGATAATAATACTCCGAAAAGCGCCGAAGAAAACCCCCTCCAGCAAGATTTAGCACAGGAGGATGGAGAAACCAGCCCTCATGAGAGAGCGGCAGACAGAGAGGTCGAGGACGATAATTATATGCCTCCCTCCGAAGACGAGGCAAGCCTCGACAACGACGAATTCGTCGTACCAGAGGATCCCGTCGAGCAAAAGCATTTTCAACGCAGGATTATGGCCATGGCAAGAAGCCTCAAGAAAAAATAGCAACAGCTTAGGGCTGATCAAGATTTGCTAGTCGACAGATGGACTGAAGTCCTTGCGGCCGAAGAGCACAAACTCGAACGCCCCTCCAAGAGCTACCCAAAGCGCAGGTTGCTACCCCGATTAGAGGAGGAAGCACTTGATGCGGCCGACCGGCCACCTCATGGTCGCGACAGAGAGGCCTCTCGGCCCTCCACTCAAGCCGCACCCCGTACCAAGGCACGGGAATATGCGCCGGACTTACGAGACATGTTGGAGGACAAGGCAAGGCAAACAAGATCGATCTAGGGATCGCGTGGGCGCCCCACAGCTCGAGACGGTAACCGTCACGCCAGCCACAAATTCGGCAGGGCCGAACACAGTAGACAAGGCTCATTGGAGCTATGTCACGATATAGCCCAGTACAGAGGCGCCGCACACCCACTCTGCTTTATAGACGAAATAATGGATCATCAAATCCCCGAGGGTTTCAAACCCGTAAATATCGAATCATATGATGGCACAACAGATCCTGCGGTATGGATCGAGGATTATCTCCTTCATATCCACATGGCCCGCGGCGATGATTTCCACGCCATCAAATACCTCCCACTCAAGCTTAAAGGACCAGCTCGGCATTGGCTTAACAGCTTGCCAACATGATCAATTAGTTGTTGGGAGGACCTGGAAGCCGCATTCCTCGACAATTTCCAGGGCACTTATGTGCGACCCCCAGACGCCGATGACCTAAGTCACGTAATCCAGCAGCCAGAGGAATCGGCCAGGCAATTCTGGACATGGTTCCTAACAAAGAAAAATCAAATAGTCGACTGTCCGGACGCAGAAGTCCTAGCAGCCTTCAAGCACAATGTCTGACCCGGCACCTTGGATAGGAAAAGCCGAAATCTATGGCAGCACTCACGACACTCATGACCCGCTTTTGCGCGGGAGAAGACAACTGGCCTGCTCGTAGCAACAATATGACCAAGAACCCTGGTAATTCGGACACCAGGGACAGTAGTGGCAGGTCGCGTCGCAACAAGCAGAAGTGCCGCATTAACAACGACAATGCTGAGGATACGACAGTTAATGCCAGATTCAGAGGCTCTAAATCCGGTCAGCGGAAAAAGCCATTCAAAAGGAATCCTAGGGGCCCGTCCAGTTTGGACCGAATACTTGACCGCTCATGCCAGATACATGGCACCCCTGAAAAGCCAGCCAATCACACCAACAGGGATTGTTGGGTGTTCAAGCAGGCAGGCAAATTAAACACCGAAAATGAAGACAAGGGGCTGCATAGCGATGACGACGAGGAGCCCCGGCCGCCAAACAATAGTGGACAGAAGGGTTTTCCCCCACAAGTGCGGACGGTGAACATGATATACGGAACCCACGTCCCCAAAAGGGAGCGGAAGCGCGCATTAAGGGACGTATACGCGTTAGAGCCAGTCGCCCCAAAGTTCAACCCATGGTCCTCTTGCCCGATCACCTTTGATCGAAGGGAACATCCCACTAGCATCCGTCATGGCGGATTCATCGCATTGGTTCTAGACCCAATTATTGACGGATTTCATCTCACTAGAGTCCTTATGGATGGCGGCAGCAGCCTGAACCTGCTTTACCAGGATACAGTGCGGAAAATGGGCATAGATCCCTCGAGGATTAAGCCCACCAAAACGACCTTTAAAGGCGTAATACCAGGTGTAGAGGCCAACTGTACAGGCTCAGTCACACTTGAAGTGGTCTTCGGATCTCCGGATAATTTCCGAAGCGAGGAGTTAATCTTCGACATAGTCCCGTTTCACAGTGGTTATCACGCACTGCTCGGGCGAACCGCGTTCGCTAAGTTCAATGCAGTACCGCATTACGCATGCCTTAAGCTCAAGATGCCAGGCCCTCGAGGAGTAATTACGGTCAATGGAAACACCGAACGCTCCCTCCGAACGGAGGAGCACACAGCAGCCCTTGTAGCGGAAGTACAAAACAACCTCTCCAGGCAGTTCTCCAGTACGGCCACTAAACGACCGGACACCGTCAAGCGCGCCCGGCGTAGCCTACAACAAGACCGCCTGGCACGATCCAAGCAGGCGTAGCAATGCGGCCCCAACCCCAACCCTCGCAAAAAGGCGACGCCAGTACTTCGCGTACATAACTACGCTCTAGAGATACCATGGGCACAAGGGGAGGGGCACCATCACGGCACGCCCAAAACACGGCTTAAACCGTACCAGGGGCTGCCGATTTTTTTAATTTTCTCTTACTTTCAGGACTTCATCCTTTGGAAGGCCTGTTCGGCAGTTCAATTGCCGCACAAACGATGCAAGAACCAGGGAAGCAGACAAGCCACGCCGCAGTACGGAACTCCCAGGTGGTCTCTATCACGAGCAGTATACCTGTTCCGCATAATATTCCGCAGCTTACCCCTGGAACGGACATGTTAACTAGTCCAACCTTCCACTTATCGCATTATTTGTATCGTTCTGCTTTGATCGCAGCCCTTTTTAATAAACAATGCATAGCTTTCGTCTATTTTTGCATTACCTTTTTTCTTCATATATGTTCCTTAACGACATGTTGCACCCGTACACGTTGGTACGACCAAAATACGCCAGGGGCTTTAGTACCCCTCAACATGGTGTGAGAAGTCTGAACACTTTAACAAGTGGGGCACCCCGAACTTATAGCATTATATGCATCGGCTCCGAATCATGTCTTGGGTCAATAGTTGGGTTTGCCCAGCTCCTATGTTTTGGTGCCTTACGTTCCGCTATATCGGCTAAGGTAGCACTAGGAGAACCACTGCGATTGTGCCCCAGTTGAGCTGGGTCGAGCACCTCAGTGGAGAAAGCTAAAACTGACTGTCATGATGAAGTGAGAGCTGGTCGCTGTTCGAGAGGTTTTTTCGAGTCCCTAAAGACTTATGCCGCTTCGGGCAAGGAGCCGGCTCAGTCCGGCCAAGGCGTGGATAGCGCCCCGAACTTGGTCTTCCGAATACCAGGGGCTTCACTGAAATTTAAAATGATAGAATTCTATGGCTAAGTGAGAGTGTTCACGCATTATAGTCCGATTGCCTTGTTCGTTGGGCTGAGTGCCTCCCTCGAAGGACCCAAACATGGGAAAAAGAGCGCTCAGGTTTATCCCCGAACACCCTAGCACTAGCGGCATGGGGGTAGAAGCCGACGACTCGGCATCTCTCAAAATTGATAAACAGCCACACATAAGGTAATATTTTAAATTCCAACAGCATTGCTTAGCACATATAAACAAGTTTTCAGCGCATAGGACAAAACGAGCAAGTTTCGCTCAAAAATTACATCCCTAGAACATTCATCCGCCACAAGGTGGGCACCCTTCAGAACATCCTTATAGTAATTCTCGGGCTTGCGATGCTCTTTCCCCGGCGGTGGCCCGTCCTTCACCAGCTTCTCAGCATCCATCTTGCCCCAGTGCACCTTAGCACGGGCAAGGGCCCTACGAGCACCTTCAATGGAGACGGAGCACTTGATAGCTTCGAGCCTTGGACAGGCCTCCACCAACCGCCGCACCAGCCCGAAATAGCTCCCAGGCAGAGCCCCTCCAGGCCACAACCGAACAATGAGGCCCTTCATGGCCTGTTCGACCGCCTTGTGGAGCTCGACCAATTGCTTCAGCTGGTCGCTCAGGGGCACAGGGTGTCCGGCCTCAGCGTACTGAGACCAGAACACCTTCTCCGTCGAGCTGCCCTCCTCGCCTCGATAGAATGCGGCGGCATCGGACACACTCCGGGGAAGATCTACGAACGCTCCTGGAGAGCTCCGGATTTGGGTAAGTAACAAGTAACTCACGTTTATGTGTTTGCTTTGCATAAAGAATGCCTTACCCGCCGCTATCTTCTTCACCTCATCCAACTCCTGGAGGGTCTTCTGGGATTCGGCCTTGGCAGATTTGGCATTTTCAGTAGCCACCGCGAGCTCGGACGCTTGCATCTTTGAGTCAAGCTCCAAACTCTCATGTTTTTCCATGAGATTCTGGAGCTCTTGCCGCACCTTGCCAACCTCGGCCTCATATTTCTCCCGCTCGGTGCGCTCCGAGGCCGCACTCTTCTCGGCCTCGACCAGCGCTTGCTTAAGTGTCGCCACTTCAGACGCGGCCCTTGAAATAGCCATGATAATCCTGTCATTCTTTGCAATTGCACCTTTTTATATATATTTAAAAACAAGGTATTTCTTACCTTCATTGTCCTCGAGCTGCTTCTTGGCACGCTCGAGCTCTTCCTCGGACCACTCGAGGTTCTGCTTTAGCGCGTCCACTTCCGCAGTCAGTGCGGCGGACGCAAGCAGGCAAGCCTGCATATGCATATTGAATCATTTTTGTTAGACTCCTGCGAATTCTATTTGATCCTCTATTCGGCTTTTCTTCCCGAACGCCAAACAGAGCATCAGGGGCTACTGTCTATGCGGTACTATTATTTACACATTCTTTACTTACCTCAAAGCCTGTCAAAAGGCTAGTACAAGCTTCAGTCAGTCCACTCTTGGCGGACTGAACCTTCTGGACCACCGAACTCATAATAGCGCGGTGCTCCTCATCGATGGAGGCGCCTTGGAGCGCCTCCAACATATTGTCCTGCGCCTCCGGTTGGACGGGGGCCACCGGCATGGCGGAATTACTCCTCTTGGAAGGAGGTCCTCCGCCGGACTCTGGAACCTCTGAAGGTTCCGGAGCGGTGTCCGGCCTAGAGCCGGACTTGGAGCCCCGGGGGGTTTCATCCCCTTTACTCCTGGAGTCCGGGAGGTCGCCCTGCGGCGCCTCTCGGACCACCTCCTCCCGGCATGGAACCTGTTGGGACAACACTTCGGTGTCGTCCGTAGGGCAGGGGGAGGAAGCCGTCGGAAGCGAGTTCACATCCAACGAGTCCAGTGAGCCGCTCGATGACGCGTCAAGCCGGTCTTTGGGTGGGCTGCATAAACATATTCGACATGAGGGAAAGCTGTGCAATAAATGAATACTATGAATTACTCTGGTATCCGGATACTTACTATTTGGCCAGGGGCTTGTCCCTAGGCGCCCACTCCTCTCCGCCGCCGTCGGTGTCGGTGGAGCAGTCCAGAGGAAGGGTTTCCCCCTTCTTGGACCCTTCGGCCTCTCCAGTTGGGGCGGCCTTCCTTTTCTTCCCTTCCCCCGCTGGAGGGGGAGGGGTCTCTTCTTCCTCCTCCTCGTCTTCGCGGGAGGAGTGCGTCTTGGATTCGTCGGATGATGAATCCGACACCTCCGGGCGTCGGGCACTCTTTCGAGTCCCCGTGGCCTTCTTCTTGACCTTCTTCTCCGGCACCACATAGGGTGCCGGAACCAGCAGCTTCGCCAAGCGAGCATCCGCTGGGCCTTCGGGCAAAGGAGCCGGACAGTTGATCTGTCCGGAGGTCACCTGCCAATCCTGTCAAAGGTAAGGGAGTTTAGATCCCGCATGGAGTCAAACTATGAAAAACTGATACCCTATAAAAGGAAAAAAAACAGCTTACCGCGAGAGCGTGACGCTGCGCACTGAATCCACGATCCTCAGTAGCGGATGCGGGAGCCTCAACGCCCTTGAAAAGCACCTTCCAGGCATCTTCGTACATCGTGTCAAAGAGCCTGCTCAGAGTTTGGTGCCGCGCCGGGTCGAACTCCCACAGGTTGAAAGCCCGTTGTTGGCACTGGAGGATCAAGCGGATGAGCATAACCTGGACTACGTTGAAAAGTTTGAGCTTCTTGTCCACCAGGGTTTTGACGCATGTTTGGAGTCCGGTTAGCTCTCCTTTTTTACCCCACGACAGGCCTGTCTCTTTCCAGGACATGAGCCGCGTTGAGGTTCCGGACCGGAAGTCGTGGGGTGCGACCCATTCGGCGTCGCGCGGCTCGGTGATGTAAAACCACCCCGATTGCCACCCCTTCAGGGTCTCCACAAAGGAGCCCTCGAGCCAGAGGATGTTGGCCATCTTGCCCACCATGGCGCCTCCACACTCCGCCTGGCTGCCATGCACCACCTTCGGCTTGACGTTGAAAGTCTTGAGCCAGAGGCCGAAATGGGGGCGGATGCGGAGGAAGGCCTCGCACACGACGATAAACGCCGAGATGTTGAGGACGAAGTTCGGGGCCAGATCATGGAAATCCAGGCCGTAGTAGAACATGAGCCCCCGGACAAATGGGTGGAGTGGGAAGCCCAGTCCACGGAGGAAATGGGGGAGGAACATCACCCTCTCATGGGGCCTAGGGGCGGGGATGAGCTGCCCCTTTTCGGGAAGCCGGTACGCGATGTCGTTAGATAGGTATCCGACTTTCCTCAACTTTTGACGTGTCCCTCCGTGACGGAGGAGACCATCCACTTGCCTCTCGCTCTGTACATGGCTGGAGAAGGTTGAGGTGGGGAGTGCGGACTTGGGCGCTGGAGCTCGAGTGCGCAAGAATGGATAGGTGAAGGAGGAAGAAGGCGTAGGTGAAAAGGTGGATCCTTATCCCCTTATATGGGTGGACGCAACTACATGTCCCCACCAGCCTGGTAAAACTCGCTTATCTCCAAGCGTCGTAATCAATGGCGCGGTTGGGTTACCCACGCCCGTATTGATGAGAATCCTAGGATAAGGGGACACGATCTCTGCTTTAACAAGACGTGCCAAAGAAACCGCCTCGCATAACGCGCTGAGATGGGACAGTAAAATGGTTCGAATAAAAGCTTGGCCGTGGTGTGATGTCACACTACGAAATACATCAGCAGATTAGGTTTGTGTAAATATTATTCTCTCTATGGCAATATGTGGAAACTTATTTTGCAGAGCCGGACACTATCTTTGTGTTCAAAATCTTCTATGAAGTACTTGGAGGAGGAACCCACCTTGCAATGCCGAAGACAATATGTGCGCCAGACTCGTCGTCATTGAAGCCTGGTTCAGGGGCTACTGAGGGAGTCCTGGATTAGGGGGTGTCCGGACAGCCGGACTATACCTTCGGCCGGACTCCTAGACTATGAAGATACAAGATTGAAGACTTCGTCCCATGTCCGGAAGGGACTTTCCTTGGCGTGGAAGGCAAGCTTGGCGAACGGATATGTAGATCTCCTACCATTGTAACCGACTCTATGTAACCCTAACCCTACCCGGTGTCTATATAAACCGGAGGGTTTTAGTTCGTAGGACAACATACACATCAACAATCCTACCATAGGCTAGCTTCTAGGGTTTAGCCTCCTTGATCTCGTGGTAGATCTACTCTTGTACGACCCATATCATCAATATTAATCAAGCAGGACGTAGGGTTTTACCTCCATCGAGAGGGCCCGAACCTGGGTAAAACTTCGTGTCCCTTGCCTCCTGTTACCATCTGGCCTAGATGCACAGTCCGGGACCCCCTACCCGAGATCCGCCGGTTTTGACACCGACAGCCTCCATGGCGGCGGAGGAGCAGGAGACCCTCCGAGATTAGATCTATCTCTCTGTTTCTCTTCTGTTTCGCATTCCTGTTTTCTGGCCTTTCACCGTTTCTTAAATTCTCAGAGATCGGTAACTCTGATTGGGCTGAAATTTTAACATGATTTTCATCCGGATATAAGCTTCCTTGCAGCCAAAAGACATCTCCAATCGACCTACAGGGTGGACACAAGCTTGCCAGGCGCGCCCTGGGTAGGGGGCATGCCCCTGGAGCTTGTGGGCCCCTGGGGCATCGTCTCGCGTTGATTCCGCTTCCCAAAAATCACACATATTACAAAATAAATCTCTGTAAATTTTTATCGCGTTTGGACTTCATTTGGTATGGATATTCTGCGAAACAAAAAACATGCAGCAAACATGAACCGGCACTCGGCACTGGATCAATATGTTAGTCCCAAAAAATAATATAAATGTTGCCAAAAGCATATAAAATTTGTATAATATTGGCATGGAGCAGTAAAAAATTATAGATACGACGGAGACGTATCAGCATCCCCAAGCTTAATTCCTGCTCGTCCTCAAGTAGGTAAATGATAAAAAAGGATAATTTTTGATGTGGAATGCTACCTACCATAATCTTGATCATATAATCTAGTCATGACATGAATATTAAGACACGAGTGATTCAAAGCAATAGTATATAATTTGACATAAAGAATCAATACTAAGGCATCCCAACAAACAATCATGTCTTTCAAAATATCAATGCTAAAGAACGTTATCCCTACACAGTCATATAGCCTTGTCATGCTCCATCTTCTTAACACAAAGTATTTATCATGCACAACCCCAATGACAAGCCGATCAATTGGTTCATACTTTTTAACGCGCTTTAGCTTTTTCAACCCCCACGTAATACATGAGCGCAAGCCATGGTATAGCACTATGGGTGGAATAGAGTATGGTGGTATAGATAATATAGAGAAGACAAAAAAGGAGAAAGTCTCACATTGATGAGGCTAATCAATGGTCTATGGAGATGCCCATCAATTGATGTCAATGCAAGGAGTAGGGATTGCCATGCAAAAGATGCACTAAGAGCTATAAGTGTATAAAGCTCAAACTGAAAACTAAGTGGGTGTGCATCCAACTTGCTTGCTCATGAAGACCTCGGGCATTTGAGGAAGCCCATCATCGGAATATACAAGCCAAGTTCTATAATGAAAAATTCCCACTAGTATATGAAAGTGACAACATAGGAGACTCTCTATATGGAAAACATGGTGCTACTTTGAAGCACAAGTGTGGAAAAGGATAGTAACAATGCCCCTTCTCTCTTTTCTCTCATATATTGTTGTTTTCTCTTTTTTCTTTTTTTCCTTTTTTTCTTGGGCTCTTTTTGGCCTTTTTTCCTCTCTTTTTTAATTTTCATCCGGAGTCTCATCCCGACTTGTGGGGGAATCATAGTCTCCATCATACTTTCCTCACTGGGACAATGCTCTAATAATGATGATCATCACACATTTATTTACTTACAACTCGATATCTAGAACGATATGACACTAAATGAATGCCTATGGCAGTGTACCAGGATCTGCAATGATCTAGCGTACCAAAGATATCAAAAAACAGAAAAGCCATGACAATATCATGCTAGCTATCTTACGATCATGCAAAGCAATATGACAATGAATGCTCAAGTCATGTATATGATGATGACAGAAGTTGCAGGGCAATATATCTCGGAATGGCTATGGAAATGCCATAATAAGTAGGTATGGTGGTTGTTTTGAGGAAGATATAAGGAGGCTTATGTGTGATAGAGCGTATCATATCACGGGGTTTGGATGCATTGGAGAAGTTTGCACCAACTGTCGAGGTGAGAAAGGGCAATGCATGGTACCGAAGAGGCTATCAAATTGCGGAAAGGTAAGAGTGTGTATAATCCATGGACTCACATTAGTCATAAAGAACTCACATACTTATTGCAAAAGTTTATTAGCCCTTGAAGCAAAGTACTACTACGCATGCCCCTAGGAGGATATATTGGTAGGAAAAGACCATCGCTCGTCCCAGACCGCCACTCATAAGGAAGACAATCAATACTAAATCATACTCCAATATCATCGCATAACAAGAGATCATACCTGCATGCTTCGGGAATTACAAACCTTAACACCAATGTTATCACTAAACCACAATCATTCACTAGTACCTCGCACATATTAGCATCTCTATATCGCAAAACCATTCCAAGGAATCAAACATATCATATTCAGTGATCTACAAGTTTTATGTAGGATTTTTTGACTAACCATGTGAATGATCAACTCTTGTTGTCTCTCTAAATAGATATAAGTTAAGCATGAGAGTTTAATTCTTTCTACAAAAGATTTGCCCACTCTCTAACAAATATAAGTGAAGCAAAAGAGCATTCTACAAATGGTTGTTTTCTATATGTAGAGAAATAGGCAATCCAAACTTCAAATGATATAAGTGAAGCACATGAAGCATTCTATAAAGCCATACTCAAAAGATATAAGTGAAGTGCAAAGAGAATTCTATATATCAACTAAGGACTATCTCATAACAGCATGGTGCATAAAAGAAAAGTGAAAAATAAAAACAAAAGATGCTCCAAGAATTTGCGCCTATCATGTGACGAATAAAAATATAGCTCAAAGTAAAATTACTGATAGTCGTTAGAAGAAAGAGGGGGCATCCCCAAGCTTATTTGCTTGAGAGTCCTTGAATATTACCTTGGGGTCCCTCGGGCATCCCCAAGCCTAGGCTCTTGCCACTCCTTATTCCTTCATCCGTCGTGATCTCAACAAACACAAGATTGTGTTGGGAATCGTTGCATGGAAAACAAAAAAATTCTATGCACACGCAATGATCTATCCATGGAGATGCATAGCAATGAGGGGAGTGCCTACGTACCCTCAAAGACCGTAAGCAGAAGCGTTTATTGAACGCGGTTAATGTAGTCGTACACCTTCGTGATCCACCCGATCAAGTACCAAACATACGGCACCTCCGCATTCTGCACACGTTCAACTCGGTGTCTGCTACCTCTTGAGCACTGCGTTGGATTTCCCCGAAGAGGAGAGGATGATGCAGCAAAGTAGCGTAAGTATTTCCCTCAGTTTTTGAGAACCAAGGTATCAATCCAGTAGGAGGCTACGCGCGAGTCCCTTGTACCTACACAAAACAATAGCTCAACGCAACCAACGCGCTTAGGGGTTGTCAATCCCTTCACGGTCACTTACGAAAGAGAGATCTGATAGAGATGATAAATAATATTTTTGGTATTTTTGGTATAGAGATGCAAAGTGAAAAGTAAAAGGTAAAGTAAAAAAGCAAAGCAATAATAAAGTGATGGAGATTGATATGATGAGAAAGAGACCCGGGGGCCATAGGTTTCACTAGTGGCTTCTCTCAAGAGCATAAGTATTCTACGGTGGGTGAACAAATTACTGTTGAGCAATTGACAGAATTGAGCATAGTTATGAGAATATCTAGGTATGATCATGTATATAGGCATCACGTCCGAGACAAGTAGACCGACTCCTGCCTGCATCTACTACTATTACTCCACTCATCGACCGCTATCCAGCATGCATCTCGAGTATTAAGTTAAAAACAGAGTAACGCCTTAAGCAAGATGACATGATGTAGAGGGATAGTTTCATGCAATATGATAAAACCCCCATCTTGTTATCCTCGATGGCAACAATACAATACGTGCCTTGCTGCCCCTTCTGTCACTGGGAAAGGACACCGCAAGATCGAACCCAAAGCTAAGCACTTCTCCCATGGCAAGAAAAACCAATCTAGTAGGCCAAACCAAACTGATAATTCGAAGAGACTTGCAAAGATAACCAATCATACATAAAAGAATTCAGAGAAGATTCAAATATTATTCATAGATACACTAGATCATAAACCCACAATTCATCGGTCTCAACAAACACACCGCAAAAAGAAGATTACATCGAATAGATCTCCACGAGAGAGGGGGAGAACATTGTATTAAGATCCAAAAAGAGAGAATAATTCATCTAGCTACTAACTATGGACCCGTAGGTCTGAAGTAAACTACTCACACTTCATTGGAGGGGCTTGGATGATGATGTAGAAGCCCTCCGTGATCGATGCCCCCTCCAGCGGAGCTCCGAAACAGGCCCCAAGATGGGATCTCGTCGATACAAAAAGTTGCGGCGGTGGAATTAGGTTTTTGGCTCTGTATCTGATCGTTTGGGGGTACGTGGGTATATATAGGAGGAAGAAGTACATCGGTGGAGCAACAGGGGGCCCATGAGGGTGGAGGGCGTGCTTGGGGGGGGGGGGGCAGGCGCGCCCCCCTATCTCGTGGCCTCCTGCTAATTGGCTTGACGTAGGGTCCAAGTCTCCTGAGTTGTATTCGGTGAGAAAATCATGTTCCCGAAGGTTTCATTCCGTTTGGACTCCGTTTGATATTCCTTTTCTTCGAAACCCTAAAACAGGCAAAAAACAGCAATTCTGGGTTGGGCCTCCGGTTAATAGGTTAGTCCCAAAAATAATATAAAAGTGGATAATAAAGCCCAATAATGTCCAAAACAATAGATAATATAGCATGGAGTAATCAAAAATTATAGATATGTTGGAGACGTATCAGTGTCGTCCTCGCCATCTTGATCCAGCAAGCTGGGCAAGGTAGTAGATGAGTTATGTCAGCATAATGGCATGGTGAAGGTCGTGGTGAATCAATCCTACAGGGCTTCGCTTAAGCACTGCGATGATCTAGAGTGGAGGTGTAAACTAGAGGTGGAAGGGTGCCGACACACAGCGTGGAATAAGCTGTGTATTGTGTGGCACCCCTCCCCACATATATCTAGGTGTGGGAGAGGAGGAGGCAGCCCGTAGGGCGACCCAATAGGGCCGGCGACCACCCTAGGGTTTTCCTTGTGGTGTGCCCCCACCTCCATATAATGCACTTGGGATAAGGAAAGGGAGGAGGCGCCCCCACTCCTTCCTTTCTCCCTTCCGGAGATATGGTAAGAGGAGGTGGCGCCCCCCCTTCCATATAATTGGGCACGGCTGCCCTAAAGGGGGCGCAACAGTCCATGTGGGGTGGTGCGTTCCCCTCCACTTGGCCCACTAAGGCCTAATACTCTCTCGGTGCCTCCGGAACCCCTTCCGGTATTCCGATATGTACCCGATACCCTATGGAACACTTCCGGTGTCCAAATATCATTGTCCTATATATCAATCTTTACCTCTCGACCATTTCAAGACTCCTCGTCATCTCTATGATATCATCCGAGACTTTGAACAACATTCGGTCACCATAACGCATAACTAATAAAATATCAAGTCGACATCGAACGTTAAGTGTGCAGACCCTATGGGTTCGAGAACTATGTAGACATGACCAAGAAACCTCTCCGGTCAATAACCAATAGCGGAACCTGGATGCCCATATTGTCTCCTACATATTCTACGAAGATCTTTATCAGTTGAACTGTTATGACAACAAACGTAATTCCCTTTGTCCATCGGTATGTTACTTGCCCGAGATTTGATCGTTGGTATCTTCATACGTAGTTCAATATCATTAGCGGCAAGTCTCTTTCCTTGTTTCGTAATACATCACCTCGTGACTAACTCCTTAGTCGTTTGCTTGCAAGCTTATGATGTGTATTACCGAGAGGGCCCAGAGATACCTCTCCGACACTCGGAGTGACAAATCATAATCTTGATCTATGCCAACATAACAAACACCTTCAGAGATACCTGTAGAGCATCTTTATAATCACCCAGTTACGTTGTGATGTTTGATAGCACACAAGGCATTCCTCCAGTATCCAGGAGTTACATAATCTCATAGTCGAAGGAATATGTATTTGACATGAAGAAAGCAATAGCAATAAAACTGAACGATCATTATACTAAGCTAACGAATGGGTCTTTTCCATCACATCATTCTCCTAATTATGTGATCCTGTGATCAAATGACAATGCATGTCCATGGTTAGGAAACCTTAACCATCTTTGATCAATGAGCTAGTCTAGTAGAGGTTTACTAGGGACACAATTTTTGTTTATGTATTCACACATGTATTTAGGTTTATGGTAAATACAATTCTAGCATTAATAACAAACCTTTATCATAAATAAGGAAATATTAAATAAAAACTTTATTATTGCCTCTAAGGCATATTTCTTCAGTCTCCCACTTGCATTAGTGTCAATAATCTAGTTCACATCGCCATGTGATTAACACCAATAGTTCACATCACCATGTGACCAATGCCCAAAGGGTTTACTAGAGCCAATAATCTAGTTCACATCGCCATGTGATTAACACCCAAAGAGTACTAAGGTGTGATGATGTTTTGCTTGTGAGAGAGTTTTAGTCAACGGGTCTGCCACATTCAGAGCCGTATGTATTTTGCAAATTTTCTATGTCTACAATGCTCTGCATGGAGATACTCTAGCTAATTGCTCCCACTTTCAATATGTATCCAGATTGAGACTCGGAGTCATCTGGATTGGTGTCAAAGCTTGCATCGACGTAACCCTTTACGACGGACTCTTTATCGCGTCCATAACCGAGAAACATTTCCTTAGTCCGCTTAGGTAACTAAGGATAATTTTGACCGCTGCCCAGTGATCTAGTCCTGGATCACTATTGTACCCCCTTGCCAAACTCATGGCAAGGTACACAATAGGTCTGGTACACACCATGGCATACTTTATAGAACCTATAGCTGAGGCATAGGGAATGACTTTTGTTCTCTTTCTATCTTCTGTCGTGGTCAAGTTTTCGGTCTTACTCAACTTCACACCTTGCAATAAAGGCAAGAACCTTTTCTTTGACTGATCCATTTTGAACTTCTTCAAAATCTTGTCAAGGTATGTGCTTTGTGAAAGTCCTATTAAGCATCTTAATCCATCACTATAGACCTTGGTGCCCAATATATAAGTAGCTTCATCGAGGTCTTTCATTGAAAAATTCTTATTCAAGTATCCTTTTATGAAATCTAGAAATTCTATATCATTTCCAATCAATAATATGTCATCCACATATAATATCAGAAATTCTACAGAGCTCCCACACACTTTCTTGTAAATATAGGCTCACCGTAAGTCTGTATAAAACCATATGCCTTGATCACCTCATCAAAGCGTATATTCCAACTCCGAGATGTCTGTACCAGTCCATAGAAAGATCGCTAGAGCTTGCACACTTTTGAGCACCTTTAGGATCGACAAAACCTTCTGGTTGCATCATATACAACTCTTCTTTAAGAAATCCATTAGGGAATGCATTTTTGATGTCCATTTGCCAGATTTCATA
Organism: Triticum aestivum; assembly: GCF_018294505.1. Lineage (NCBI taxonomy): Eukaryota > Viridiplantae > Streptophyta > Magnoliopsida > Poales > Poaceae > Triticum > Triticum aestivum. The sequence goes on along the minus strand of NC_057794.1, from coordinate 50,592,967 downwards.
ATCATAAAATGTGGCAATTTGCTAACATGATTCGGATAGACTTAAGCACCATTATGGGTGAGATAATCTCATCGTAGTCAACCCCTTGAACTTGTCGAAAACCTTTTGCGACAAGCCGAGCTTTGTAGATAGTAACATTACCATCAGCGTCAGTCTTCTTCCTAAAGATCCATTTATTATCTATGGCTTGCCGATCATTGGGCAAATCCACCAAAGTCCATACTTTGTTCTCATACATGGATCCTATCTCAGATTTCAAGGACTCAAGCCATCTGTTGGAATCTGGGCTTATCATAGCTTCTTCATAGTTTGTACGTTTGGCATGGTCTAGTAACATGACTTCCAGGACAAGATTACCATACCACTCTGGTGCCGATCGTGCTCTGGTCGATCTACGAGGTTCAGTAGTAACTATCTGAAGTTTCATGATCATGATCATTTGCTTCCTCTCTAGTTGGTGTAGGCATCACGGGAATGGTTTTCTGTGATGTGCTACTTTCCAATTCGAGAGAAGGTATAATTACCTCATCAAGTTCTACCTTCCTCCCACTCACTTCTTTCAAGAGAAACTCCTTCTCTAGAAAGGACTCTGTCGGTGTCAAAACCGGCGGATCTCGGGTAGGGGGTCCCGAACTATGCGTCTAAGGCGGATGGTAACAGGAGGCAGGGGACACGATGTTTACCCAGGTTCGGGCCCTCTCGATGGAGGTAATACCCTATGTCCTGCTTGATTGATTTTGATGACATGAGTATTACAAGAGTTGATCTACCACGAGATCATAGAGGCTAAACCCTAGAGGCTAGACTATGGTATGATTGTTGTTGTCCTACGGACTAAACCCTTCGGTTTATATAGACATCGAAGGGGGCTAGGGTTACACAGAGTCGGTTACAAGGGAGGAGATCTACATATCAGTATTGCCAAGCTTGCCTTCCACGCCAATGAAAGTCCCATCCGGACACGGGACGAAGTCTTCAATCTTGTATCTTCATAGTCCAACAGTCCGGCAAAAGGATATAGTCTGGCTGTCCGGAGACCCCCTAATCCAGGACTCCCTCAGTAGTCCCTGAACCAGGCTTCAATGACGATGAGTCCGGCACGCAAATTTGTCTTCGGCATTGCAAGGCGGGTTCTTCCTCCGAATACTTCATAGAAGATTTTGAGCACAAGGATAGTGTCCGGCTCTGCAAAACAAGTCCCACATACCACCGCAGAGAGAATAATATTTCCACAAATCTAATCTACTGACACGTTTAGCAACATGACACCACGTCATGGCCCGGTCATTATTTGAACCGTTTTTCTCAACCAGCCCTGCACATATCGTGAGGCGGTTTTCTTGACACATCTTGTCGAAGCAGAGATCGTGTCCCCCTATCACGGGATTCTCATCAATACGGATGTGGGTACCCCAACCGCGCCATCAATTACGGCGCTTGGGGAATAAGAGGTTTTACCAGGTGAGTGGGGAGGCGCATCGCCTCTTCCGCCCTTATAAAGGGACAAGGATTCACTCTTTTCACCCATGCCTTCTTCCCGATTCATTCCCTTCTGCTCAGGCTCCAGCGCCCAAGCATTCACCTTCTCTGCCCTCCAAAGGGTCTTCCAAAGATGTCCGGATCCGGAGCAGGAGGCAAATGGATGGACTCTACCGTCCGAGAGAAGGATATCAAAAAGCTTCGGGAGGCCGGGTATCTGGCCAAGAAAATCAGCCACCGTCTCCCGTCGGCGGGACAGATAGTCCCCACTCCGGAACCCCATGAGAGGGTTGTATTCCTCCCTCACTTTGTCCACGGGCTAGGGTTTCCCCTCCACCCGTTCGTCCGTGGCCTCATGTATTATTATGGGATCGACCTTCATGATTTGTCCCCCAATTCCTTCCTCAACATCTCAACGTTCATTGTTGTGTGCGAGGCTTTTCTCCGTATTTCACCACACTTCGGTTTATGGCTAAAGGTTTTTAATGTGAAGCCCAAGGTGGTGGGCGGCGAGCATGCCAAGTGCGGGGGCGCTATGTTGAGCAAGATGCCCAATGTCATATGGCCGACGAGAACCTTTAACGATTCTGTCAAGGAGTGGCAACAGCAGTGGTTTTACATCACTGAGCCGTGCAGCAAGGAATGGGCCACCTCTCCCGAGTTTCGATCCGGTGCCCCTCTGCGGCTTACATCCTGGGTTAAGAAAGGCCTGGTCTGGTCCTCGTCCGACGAAGTGTCGGTGCTCCAAGCATGCGCTAAAGGTATGGGAGATAAGAACATTGAACTTGTCAATGTAGTCTAGATGATGTTAGTCCGCCGGATACTGCCTTGTCAATACCGGACTTGCAACCTATGGGAATTCAATCCGGCCAGGCACCAAACCTTGCGAGGGTTCTTTGGCTCCTCGCACAAGGACATTTGGAAGGTGCTTTTCAAGTCTAGCAAATCATAGCCAGACTCCGCCGAGGACCGCGGGTACCAACTATCCCGCCCTGCAAGTTCGGTGAGTTTATCAAACTTTTCTATCCGCATGGCCCAAAGGAAGCGCTTAACGCGTGTCATTCAACTCTCCCAGGGCTGGACGAAGAAGGCGCAGCGGATCCATTGTCCGGCCCCGCTGCCCGAAGACCCGGTCATCCCACTTCTTATGAAGATGCTGGTTCCGGTGCCTTACAAGGTGCCGGAGAAGACGGCCGTGGAGGAGGCCAAAAAGACCCGGGGCGGCCTTCGTCGCCGCAGCACTTCGGACACAATACCCGAAGGCTCTGATGCCCATTCCTCCTCCGAAGAGGACGAAGAGGAGGAAGATGAATCCCCTGCGGGGGGAAGAAGAAAAAGGACGGCCTCCGCACCCTTGGAGGCCGAACTGCCCAAAAGGGGAAAGGCTCCTCTTTTGGAGGAGTCCACCGCCGTCGCCGATAGCGGCCCGGTTTGGGATCCCAGGGCCCAGCCCCTGGTGAACTCGTAAGTGTATAAAATCCGAGTACGTTTAAGCTCCGGACTCATCGTGGCTTAGTATTTTAACCTAAGCCATATTTTTTTGTAGTCCAGTGAGGTCCCGTACCAAACAATCCTCATCAGAGGACCTGCTATGGAGAGCGGGACGCCCTCAAAGGCTGAGCTCAAATGCTATGGAGAGCGGGACACCCTCAAAGGCCCCTTCCTCCGAATGAGTGCATAACACCGAGGCTTCGTCCCATAAGGACCCCGACCAAGGAGGAAAGGAAGAAACCATGAAGGCGGCACCTGGAGGTCAAGCCGCAGGGGCCGGACACATGGGGGAAAAGATTCCCATGGGCAGTGGCGTAGCTGTAGGGTGGCCAGGGTGGTCCATGGACCACCCTGGAATTTGGCCCATTAGTTTAGTACTTCTCTGAAAAAATGAAACATATCCAGGCCCAAGTCAGGTCTCAGCCCATGTACATGCGAAGCGTTGGCTCCTTTCTTCCGTTTCCTGGTACGCGTACGCTGATCGTCGTCTCGTCTACTCGTCTCCTTTTCCTCTGGACTGAAACCCTAGCGGCTATCGTCATCGCCCAGCGCAACTGCGCAACAGCGCAAGGCCGGCACTCCGGCTGTCCGGCAGGGCACCTGCCGACGGCGACGGCCAAGCGGCCAACGAAGGACGCCCGTCCCGGTGGCCGGCGAGGCGAGGAAGGAACTGCGCACCTACGCACACATAGGTACAGGCGTACAGCCCCATACACAGTCCCGTATAGAGTAAGATTTTTGTTCTTCTCTAACTCAAAGAACAACTTCCTTTTGCTCTGAAGATTTGAACGGTTTGTTGAGAGTGCAAGCTTTAAATTTTTTTGCAATTGATTAGTCAATTGAACCGATTGAATCATTAGGGCTTTGTTCCAACTGAATTAATGTATTAACTTTTTTGTAGAACTGTTGCAAAAATGAAGCGGACAGGAGACATTGCATCGCTTTTTTTGAGATATGGATCCAAGAAGAAGGTAGCTGCTCCTTTTTCACCTCCTTCTCCGGCACCGGTAGTGCCCGCAGGGGAACAACAAACCTTAGAATCAGTGCAAGAGAGAGTAAATGAAGAAATTGTGGATTCATCACCACCAGCGCCATCGCCGCCACCGCCGCCGCCACCACCACCACCACCACCACCATCTGTTTATGATATTAGTCGCCTTCCACATGATCCGGGGGATAGACTGCCCATTGCGTCTTATCCTGTCAATGATCAAGATGCCGTTCGACGAGCATATATCCTCAAGCGTCCGTTCCAACCATATGCACATCAATTTGAAAGCAGAAATATTGGAGGCAGAGATCGGCAATTCAATCCTCTCTGGTTTCATAAACATCATTGGCTTGAATATAGTATTAGCAAGAAAGCTGGATTCTGCTTTGTATGCTACTTGTTCAAAGATAAAAAAACCAGTGGCAATAGAACCAATGCATTTACTGAAGATGGTTGGAGAACTTGGAATAGAGAGGATGCGCTTGTAAAGCATGAAGGTGGTGTAGCAAGTGTGCACCAGGCAGCTCAAGAGAGATACAACTTATTTGTTAGCCCCCGTGCTTCTCAAATTGATAATATTATGGTGAAGGGGAATAATGAGGATCTACGTCTTTACAAGATCCGATTGACTTATTCACTTAGATGTTTGAGGTTTCTTTTGCATCAAGGATTGGCCTTCCGTGGACACAGAGAAAATGAAGAGTCTAGCAACAGAGGTAACTTCATTGAGCTTTTGAAATGGCTTACAACAAATAGTGAAGAGGTGAATAAGTATGTTTTGAATAATGCTCCACGTAATTGCAAATTGACTTCCCCTGGTATACAACAACAAATTATCCAATGTTGTGCAATAGAAACTAGAAAGAAAATTATTGAAGAACTTGGCGATGATCACTATGCTATTCTAGCGGATGAATCTAGCGATGTATCACATAAAGAACAATTGGCTCTGTGCTTGCATTTTGTTGATAAACTAGGAAGGCCATGTGAGCACTTTCTTGGAGTTGTTCATGTAGGTGATACTACTTCACTGTCACTTAAGGAAGCAATTGAAGATTTACTTGTGGATAACCATTTAACCATGAGTCAAATTCGTGGGCAAGGTTACAACGGGGCTAGCAATATGAAAGGGGAGATTAAAGGTCTAAAAACATTGATCATGAGAGAGTCACCTTCTGCTTATTATGTCCATTGTTTTGCTCATCAACTCCAACTAGTTCTTGTTGCTGTTGCCAAGGGAAATGATGATTGTGTGTGGTTTTTCGATCGAGTGTCTTTATTGCTGAATATTGTTGGTGTTTCTTGTAAGCGTCATGACATGCTTCGAAATGTTAGACTTCACAATATCATGAAGGCAATTGAATGTGGTGAACTGGAAACTGGGACTGGATTAAATCAAGAGATGGGCTTGCCTAGGCCGGGTGAAACTCGGTGGGGCTCTCATTATAGAACTGTCCGCAACATTATTGATATGTATGCTGAAATTCGTGATGTGCTCATCTCTCTTGGTAAAGATACTTCACAAAGGGCTGAATGGCCGAAAATACATAGTATTGTTGGAGTGTTTGAGTCATTTGACTTTGTTTTGAATGCACACTTGATGTTTCTCATTCTTGGATATACAAATGATTTGTCCGAGTGTTTGCAAAGAAGAGACCAAGATATTCTTACTGCAATGTCACTTGTTAGATTGGCAAAAAGTAGGATGCAAGAATTGAGGTCTAATGGGTGGGATGCATTCCTTGAAAAGGTCACTTCCTTTTTCAACAAACATGGCATTGAAGTTCCTGTAATGGAGAATAATTATGTCCCTTATGGAAGATCAACACGGTTTGTACAACCTCAAACAAATGTAGACCACTTTAGAAGGGAAATTTATATTGGGAATCAGTCAAGAGCTCGACAATCGGTTTGATGAGGTCAATATGGAGTTGCTTTCTTGTATGTCGGCCTTGAATCCCGCCAACTCATTTGCTGCTTTTGATGCACAAAAGGTACGTAGACTTGCTGAGTTCTACCCCAATGATTTTTCAAGCTCTGACTTGATGCACCTTGAAATGCAACTTGATAACTATATTGATGACATGAGAAAAGATGACAACTTCAAAGGCCTAGAAAATCTTGTTGATCTCTCAGTTAAGCTTGTTCAAACAAGAAGGCATATAGTTCATAATTTGGTGTACTTGCTTCTAAAATTGGTATTGCTTCTACCGGTGGCAACATCAAGTGTTGAAAGAGCATTTTCTGCAATGAGTGTGGTCAAAAACAAGTTAAGAAACAAGATGGGTGATAGTCTTTTGGATGATTGCCTAGTCACATACATCGAACGAGATGCTTTCTCCAAAGTGACCGAAGATAATATAATTGAGACTTTCATGGTCTTGAGAAGGCGGTATACCGACAAATAAGGTGTGTCATATTTTATGCAAATGTAAGACTTGAACATGAATTTTAATATGCTTTGCAAGACCTTATTGATATGTGCTTTGGATATATTCTGTGTGCATATGTTGGTTTGTTAAATTTGTGGTGTAAATTTTATTTTGTGCCAATTGGACCACCCTGACATAAAATCCTGGCTACGCCACTG